>NC_091329.1:29973248-30191568 GCF_038502225.1 Cherax quadricarinatus | reverse complement strand
TTGAGTCTTGATGTGGGGGGTATGGATGAAAGTATTATTAGGGCTGTGGAGTACATTATGGTAGATTATGTTTACATAATGTGGGGAATGAGGGGGAAAGGGGTAAGTGAGGTGAAGAGGAGGGTATTGGCTGTTACGGTTTATAAAACGTTGTGCCGTAATAGAGAACTTTATGGGAGGAGGTGGGAGAGGGCATTCTCTGAGGGATATAGAGACCTTACATTAGAGGTTTTATTAAATTTGTAAATTAGGTGGGTGGGGCTGGGTAGGGATGGTACAATGTGTTATGTTGATGGGCTGTCAGGGGTGGAAACGGGGTCGCCTCCTGGTATGTAGCGGGTGAATGTGTATGAACTTGGGCGTATGATGTGTATTCATGTTTGTGACGAGTATACTCAATATATGTTTTGACTTTGCAGTGGGACATTGTTCTATGTATGTTATTCATATGCATGTTTTTAGATGCTTGTAGAGGTGTCAGTGTGTTGGATCCTTGTTTATTAATATATTCTGTGTTTGATGAACATATTGTTTTTACCTTATTCTCAATACATTACGTTAATTGTATTTTACGTATAAGGTGTCCTACTTTATAATTTACAAAGTGACAATATATGCATATCGTTGGTGTGTTTTGTTAATCATATAATAATGCATTTTGGGACTGTTCGTTTATTGGTTATCATAGGTGTAGGGGTTTTCATGTATGGGTGAGGAGGGATATTTGTGTTATCTCAAAGTTCATGTTTGTGTGGTTGTTAATGATTTATTCTGTGTAAGAACTGTTATTGTCTTATCTATCTCTTGTATTGTATTGTTCTAAATAAAATATATAAAAAAAAAAAAAAAAAAAAAAAAAAAAAAAAAAAAAAAAAAATTGAATATGGCATCTCCCCCGGCGTCATTCCACAGCTCTTCCTCACCCCTTCACACGAAAGTTTTCGTAATGGTCAAATCACCATCATACTTTATTAAACAATTATTATACTACTCATTTATTTGTTCTACATTTAGGAAATTATTTAAAAAAATCCCACGAAAGGTATACCCAAGAGCTGTAACAACCCGGTTTTCGATATAAACCATACATAATGCCTTAAAATGACGAGAAACACAGTTAAACTTCCGTAAATATCTCGCAAAAGATTGTAACTAATGTTGAACCTTAAAAAAACTCTAAAAAAATTATGAACACAAAAAAATTATGACGTAAGCGACATTGCTGAGTGACGTAAAGTCGCATGGAATGACGTTCACTGAACTGAAACTTGCTCTAGAAAAGTGGAATAAACGCGAATTTGACTTAAGCAGAAATGGCGTAAAGTGGGATATGGCCGTAATTTTGTTTCCTGTGGAAACAAACCTCTCTGTCTCCTTACATTTTGTTGTCACGTAGTCCATCATTTCATTTACTGATTTTTCGCACCATTATGCGTGTGCGAGGACTGTCAATGTTAGTTTTGTACTCTGTGTATGTATGTTATGTATATACTTGTGTATGTAAAGAATTAAAAAGTCACAATAACGGGTTTATGTATGTTAGCCGGTGAATGTCTAATAACATTTAAGTTGAACGTACATGTTCAATGATTAACATAAATTTTTACTATAACGAGTCTTTTAACCCCAGAAAGGGGTATTAAAAATTATAAATAATCCAATCTCTCTCGCTAATCCTCTTCATTTTCATAAGTGCATCAATATATATATAAAGAACATAAAATTACAAATCTTTACATTAGATAGTTTTAAAGTAAATTTTTTTTAGTATTATAATTTTTCTCAATTTTATTTCATAAGTTCTTTTTATTTATTAAGACAAAAATTAATGTTATTATAAAAATTAATATTTTATTAAAAGTTTATGAAGTACATATGTTTAAATATTCTTTGTTGCTGTGGGTTACTTATGAATGTTTAAGGGGAGCCGGACACTTCACCGCGCAGAGTAAAAAAACTCGAAAAAATACGAAAATTGAGTTATTGTTACCAAAAAAAATAGCTGACTTTTTTTCTTTTTTTTTTTTTTTCATTCGGCGGTATTCTCCCGGCCCGAGTGTTTTCCAAAGTAGTGGTGACCCGGCCTTGGCTCCCTCTCTGGAACTTTCTGGCTACACTCTGGTATAATGAATATCCTTGTACGATGTTTCTAAAAGGAATTACAATAGTCATTTATAACAGGCATGGTGATAGCGCCTTGTGTAACAAGCTCTGACGCCGCGATTTTTTTCCCCGTGTTATTCTTATCGTTTTCTTATATATCTTTATGTCTAATATAATACAAATTCACCATCTGAGATTAAGCAAGGTGGGCGGAGCTAATATTATCAAGGAACCAATCAGGAATAGTGATCAAAATGGCCGACACCTCCAGCCAACAAAATATTCTATACCCACGCTAATATCAATTATAAGGCTTATTTTCCTATCACAATTGATCTAATATGACATAATGCAATATAATAATAGCATAGAAATATAAGATGTGCACCAGAAAAAATAATATATAGCATAATATGACGTTCCAAAGGAAAAAAAAATCTAGTGATATATGCCCTGAAGGTGAGAAGACCCATTCTCTTGTCAGTGATGAAAGAAAACGTAGATTTACAATGGTTAACTGTAATAAACACTCGTAGGTCACGGAAAATGTGTAAAAGAAAGTTAATTTTTCGGGAAAACGAAAAATTCTCCGGGCACCTGGGGTGCCGCGCGCTGCGGCCTATATGTCGGAAGTAAGTTATTTACCTATTTAGGGCCGATCCATCATTATTTATGAATGAATTGACTTGATTTTCACAACAAACATAGAAGAATGATTGCTGTACTAGTTTCTGTGTACTACCTTTCTGAAGTATCCCAAATATTTTTAGAATTGTGTGGGCAACAAGACCGACATCTTCCAAAATGTCAAAAAAGTTATGAAACTTTATTTTTTTTTTTTAGCATGAAGATAAGGTATATTTTAGAAAAGGTACACAGCACGTAATGGAATTAGAAGTGTTCTATCAGCAGAAAGTGTCATAACCACTTTTCCAAGTACCACTGAGTCAAAGCCAACTTCCAAATGTAATTTTTCGTAAATTTTGCATATTTCATTTCCTTTTTGGCCGATATGTTTGAAACTTCAGCACAGCATACTCGATATAAGCTTCTAATAGTACACCAAAGAGAGAATGGTTTAGAATGTTTCTGAATAAATCTAGAGTGGATGCTGTGTTCCTTCAGGAACATAATTTTAAGGAGGGTAGGGTGCTAGAGGTGGCAGGGTTTCAGGTGGTAACCCTGCCATCTGCCCGTTTGAAAGGAGGGGTGGATACACTAATTTTTTTTTTTTATATTTTATTTAAAAACTTTACAGCTTAATATTACCTGGAGTTTACCTGGAGAGAGTTTCGGGGGTCAACGCCCCCGCGGCCCGGTCTGTGACCAGGCCTCCTGGTGGATCAGCGCCTGATCAACCAGGCTGTTGCTGCTGGCTGCACGCAAACCAACGTACGAGCCACAGCCCGGCTGATCAGGAACTGACTTTAGGTGCTTGTCCAGTGCCAGCTTGAAGACTGCCAGGGGTCTGTTGGTAATCCCCCTTATGTGTGCTGGGAGGCAGTTGAACAGTCTCGGGCCCCTGACACTTATTGTATGGTCTCTTAACGTGCTAGTGACACCCCTGCTTTTCATTGGGGGGATGGTGCATCGTCTGCCAAGTCTTTTGCTTTCGTAGTGAGTGATTTTCGTGTGCAAGTTCGGTACTAGTCCCTCTAGGATTTTCCAGGTGTATATAATCATGTATCTCTCCCTCCTGCGTTCCAGGGAATACAGGTTTAGAAACCTCAAGCGCTCCCAGTAATTGAGGTGTTTTATCTCCGTTATGCGCGCCGTGAAAGTTCTCTGTACATTTTCTAGGTCGGCAATTTCACCTGCCTTGAAAGGTGCTGTTAGAGTGCAGCAATATTCCAGCCTAGATAGAACAAGTGACCTGAAGAGTGTCATCATGGGCTTGGGCTCCCTAGTTTTGAAGGTTCTCATTATCCATCCTGTCATTTTTCTAGCAGATGCGATTGATACAATGTTATGGTCCTTGAAGGTGAGATCCTCTGACATAATCACTCCCAGGTCTTTGACGTTGGTGTTTCGCTCTATTTTGTGGCCAGAATTTGTTTTGTACTCTGATGAAGATTTAATTTCCTCATGTTTACCATATCTGAGTAATTGAAATTTCTCATCGTTGAACTTCATATTGTTTTCTGCAGCCCACTGAAAGATTTGGTTGATGTCCGCCTGGAGCCTTGCAGTGTCTGCAATGGAAGACACTGTCATGCAGATTCGGGTGTCATCTGCAAAGGAAGACACGGTGCTGTGGCTGACATCCTTGTCTATGTCGGATATGAGGATGAGGAACAAGATGGGAGCTAGTACTGTGCCTTGTGGAACAGAGCTTTTCACCGTAGCTGCCTCGGACTTTACTCTGTTGATGACTACTCTCTGTGTTCTGTTAGTGAGGAAATTATAGATCCATCGACCGACTTTTCCTGTTATTCCTTTAGCGCGCATTTTGTGCGCTATTACGCCATGGTCACACTTGTCGAAGGCTTTTGCAAAGTCTGTATATATTACATCTGCATTCTTTTTGTCTTCTAGTGCATTTAGGACCTTGTCGTAGTGATCCAGTAGTTGAGACAGACAGGAGCGACCTGTTCTAAACCCATGTTCCCCTGGGTTGTGTAACTGATGGGTTTCTAGATGGGTGGTGATCTTGCTTCTTAGGACCCTTTCAAAGATTTTTATGATATGGGATGTTAGTGCTATTGGTCTGTAGTTCTTTGCTGTTGATTTACTGCCCCCTTTGTGGAGTGGGGCTATGTCTGTTGTTTTTAGTAACTGAGGGACGACCCCCGTGTCCATGCTCCCTCTCCATAGGATGGAAAAGGCTCGTGATAGGGGCTTCTTGCAGTTCTTGATGAACACAGAGTTCCATGAGTCTGGCCCTGGGGCAGAGTGCATGGGCATGTCATTTATCGCCTGTTCGAAGTCATTTGGCGTCAGGATAACATCGGATACGCTTGTGTTAATCAAATTTTGTGGCTCTCTCATAAAAAATTCGTTTTGATCTTCGACTCTCAGTCTGGTTAGCGGCTTGCTAAAAACTGAGTCATATTGGGACTTTAGTAGCTCACTCATTTCCTTGCTGTCATCTGTGTAGGACCCATCTTGTTTAAGTAGGGGCCCAATACTGGATGTTGTTCTCGATTTTGATTTGGCATAGGAGAAGAAATACTTTGGGTTTCTTTCGATTTCATTTATGGCTTTTAGTTCTTCCCGCGATTCCTGACTCCTAAAGGATTCTTTTAGCTTAAGTTCGATGCTTGCTATTTCTCTGACCAGTGTCTCCCTGCGCATTTCAGATATATTGACCTCTTTTAGCCGCTCTGTTATTCTTTTCCGTCGCCTGTAAAGGGAGCGCCTGTCTCTTTCTATTTTACATCTACTCCTCCTTTTTCTTAGATGAATAAGCCTTGTGCATACATCGAGTGCCACCGAGTTAATCTGTTCTAGGCATAAGTTTGGGTCTGTGTTGCTTAGTATATCTTCCCAGCTTATATCGGTTAGGACTTGGTTTACTTGGTCCCACTTTATGTTTTTGTTATTGAAGTTGAATTTGGTGAATGCTCCCTCGTGACTAGTCTCATTTTGTCGGTCTGGGGCTCCACGCATACATGTCTGAACCTCAATTATGTTGTGATCAGAGTATATTGTTTTTGATATGGTGACATTTCTTTTCAGATCATCATTGTTAGTGAAGATGAGGTCTAGTGTATTCTCCAGTCTAGTAGGCTCTATTATTTGCTGGTTTAAATTGAATTTTGTGCAGAGATTTAAGAGCTCGTGTGAGTGTGAGTTTTCATCAGAGCTGCCTCCTGGTGTTATTACTGCAACAATATTATTTGCTATATTCCTCCAAAAAAGGTGTCTTAAGTTGAAGTCCCCCAGGAGCAAGATGTTGGGTGCAGGAGCTGGAAGATTTTCCAGACAGTGGTCAATTTTTAACAGCTGTTCCTGGAATTGCTGGGATGTTGCATCCGGAGGCTTGTAGACTACCACAATGACTAGGTTTTGGTTCTCGACCTTTACTGCTAAAACTTCCACTACATCATTTGAGGCATTAAGCAGTTCTGTGCAAACAAGTGACTCTGCAATGTACAGGCCAACCCCCCCCCCCCTTTTGCCTGTTCACTCTGTCACATCTGTATAGGTTGTAACCTGGGATCCATATTTCGTTGTCCAAGTGATCCTTTATGTGGGTCTCAGTGAAAGCCGCGAACATTGCCTTTGCCTCTGCAAGCAGTCCACGGATGAAAGGTATTTTGTTGTTTGTTGCTGGCTTTAGACCCTGTATATTTGCAAAGAAGAATGTTATCGGACTGGTGGTATTGTTGGTACTGGGGGGGGATTTTTTTTCCGGCATTAGTATCTGTATCTGTTGGTTTGGAGTGGAGGCCATCGACTGTGGTTCCACTCCAGGAATGACTGGATTTGGTGTACGATTTCTGCCATTTCCTGCCAGTTTTTTTTCCTTCCTGGCACTAAAAAACCTCTCCCTCTTGAGTGGCTGTGGCTACCCAGGTTTTCCCATGGCCTGGATGTTTTGTATCTTTTTGTCCCCTTTAGATGGTATGCCTGGCAATTTAAGTTATAGCACAGTCTTTCCTGTACTGAAGAGGTACACATTTCAGGGTGAAAAAGCTTACAGGAAGGGAGTTTGCATTTTCCTGTTGTCATATGGGCATGGCATTTTCTAGGGTGGTCATAGTTGCATGTCCCATCTGTTTTTCCATATTTCCCATGCCAGCAGATACCAAGTGCATAGTATGTGCACAGGCTTGGTTTCCGCTTGCCTTGGGTTTCTGTGACTGTATTCCCTGTTGGTGCATGTTTCCCTGTCTTACTTCTATCCTCCCTAGCACCAACAATGGAGCTCCCACCAGTTGTTTTTGGTAATTTATCCTCACTATTGCTATTGGAGTCCTCTTGTTTGCTATTTCCTGCGGTATTTCTAGTTTGCAATATTGGTTTTATCTTATCTTTGACTACACTTGTTTCCCTACTATGGCTCCTGTCCCCTATGAGGTCATTTATATGTATTCCTTCCTGCGTATAATTCCCGACTACCTGGACAAAATCTCCAGCTTCACCATTTCTGTCTCCCAGGACAGTATCTCCAGCTTCACCATTTCTGTCTCCCAGGACAGCACCTCCAGCTTCACCATTACTGTCTCCCAGGACAGCACTATCAGCCCCACATTTACTGACTACCAGGACATCACCTCCAGCCTTACAGTTTGTGACTACATGGCCAGTATCAAGGGCAGTACCATTCAGCCCAGACTTTTTATGTTCCCATCTGTTGTAGAAAGCTTCCAGGTTTTCTATGAAAGCAGCTTTGATGTTGTCCCTTGTGATTTTAGTCCACAGATTTTCCTCATTTGGGCATACCCAAAAACACTTCTCTGTTTTAATACTGCTTGTAGCTAGTTCTGGGATATCTGCACAAGGAGCGTGACACCAATTTCCACAAAAATGACAATTTATCCATGTGGAAGCCCGTTTGTTTGACCACAGACTACACACAGCTTCATAATGATTTGAATGGTTGATTTACTGCAATTCTACTAGCACCCTCTTGAATATTATATTAATAACCTTAAATGAAGCTCTAGCTATTTGTATTTCTGTTTCTAACTCTTTTTGTATATTGGACAGCTTACCGTCACGTTCCTGATTTTTAATGTTTGTGTTTATAAGGGCGCCTACAACCCCATCCGTTTACAGTCTGCTTTATTGTCCAACGAAACTGTTTGAATCCAGTCCCGGGTTCGGACCAGTCAAGGGTTTGGACCAGTCAAGGGTTCGGACCAGTCGATCTGCTCTGATCAGTGGGTCACTTATTTAAAACATACTGGTCGGTGATTTGAGCTAACACATGAAGGATCTACTGGAAATTATCTACCCGAGTAATATGTGATTTGACTGATACAAAAGTATAACTTGCGTGTTGAAGAGCCGGTGATATCTGGCAGCTCCTACAATGACGAACGGTCGACCTCAACCCTTGTTTATCAATCGCTGTATCTGGCTGTATCTAGGATCCTCAATCCTACAGAACATACACTAACAAGTTTTATCAACACATTGTAATTGACATAAAAGAGGTTACCCATATACACTCACAAAATTTTCCATATAACATACTACTATAATATAAACAATATAAACTATATAACTATATAAACTATATCAAATATAAACTATATAAACCTTTCAGATTTGTATAGTTAACATACTATGACTGACATATTACAAAGGTTCACAACCTTCACAGTAGATAATCAGAGGAATGGCCTACATCGCAATCTCAGTTAAAAAAAAAAAAAAAAAAAAAAAAAAGTACATGCACTTCCCAAAATTAACCCCTATACAATACGAATTACCTAAAAACATACATACGTGCCTCACTACAATCCCTCTTTAAGCATTGAAAAAAAAGTGAAAATCCTAAGCCTCACACTTATACTACAACGGAAGACATAAGGACAAGAATTTCAATTCATAAGGATTATCGACTGGACGAGGATTGGAAAACAGTGTGTGTTGTGTTCGAAAATCTGTGTTAGATTACGCACAGATTAGCGTCGTTTCTGGTGATCCTTGGACTGTGTTCAGTGCTTCAGAGCAGTGAGCCACGAGAGGGTGGCTACGGGCCCCGACTGGGGGCTCTGTGCCTCACAGCTCTGCACCCAGTGTGGGCGGCTGTGAGGTCACAGGCAGCAGCTCTGCTGCTGGCTCTGTCCCCACACCTACAGTCACCATGACAGATCCAGAAGAGCGGCCTAAACGTTCATTGGAATGTGGGGACGAGTTAGAGGACGACGTGAGGCAGGTGAGAGCCCCCACCAAGAAGGCCAAGGATGCAGTGGAGACTACTGTACCTACCAATCTGTCACTAGGTCCGTCGGCAGCCCCTACCCAAGAAGACTTGCACCCCCAGATGGCCATAGGGGTCGTGGAAGGAAGCCAGGAGGATGTAGCTCCTCAAGTGGCAAGGATGGAGCCATCCCAGGTCCCTACACCAGTTGCGTTGGCCTCCACAGTGGACGGGGACTGGCTGACTCCACGTGGAAGGAGGAGTTCCCGCTCAGCTCGGGCACAAGCAACCAGGGCCTTCAACAAATTCAAGGTTCCCAACTACGGGTTTGTAAGGTATCTGGAAGGTCTCCCCCACCTCAAGTTCCGCTGCGAGTTCACTCTCAGGAACGAGGTTCTGGTCATTCCTCGGGACGAAGACTCTTACGAGGAGTTGAAGGGGCTGGTTGTGACCCATCCCAGCATGGTGGAACTGCTTCCATCGGAGAAGGTGTACAAGGGGGTGCTTTTACACGTCCCTGTGCCCCTCCCACTGGACCCCATTTTGGAAGTGCCCAATATTGTCAAGGCGGAGCGACTCACTGCAATGGTGAACAAGGTGCCCACTCGCCAGGTGCTGATCCACCACAAAGGTCCACTTCCCACGCACCTGGACCTTGAGGTCTGGGGAAGATTCAAGACCTGACCATACCTGTCAGGCCCAGTACAATGCTTCAACTGCCAGGGGTTCAATCACATTGCAGCCACCTGCCAGTGAGAGAAGAAGTGTGGTGTGTGCAGCAAGGCACACGACTCGAAGTACTGCATTGCAATCCTCAAACAGCCAACTGGCGAAGCCCTTCGGCCAGAGCCCAAGTGTGCCAACTGCTCAAAGAGGCACCATGCCTGGAACCGGAGCTGTCCTGTGATGGTGCAGCACTGGCAGCAGGTTCGTCATCGGAACGACCCGACAGCCCCGACGTCACCCAGCCTTGGAACTGCCCAGCAACAGTCAGAATGGGCTCCAATCACGGTTCCCCGGATACTGCAGGAGGGCAATACCAGCGAGTTCCCAGCATTGGGCTCCCAGCGGAGGCATCAGGGGGCAGACACTGGTTTGCAGCAGTGCGGTCAACTGCGGGGTCAGATGGCAAGGTGGCCAAGAAGACAGAATCATCGGGAAAAACAGCCACAGGCCAGGCACACTGCCCAGCAGGTCCCAGCTGGGCACCAACATTCCTTGCCATACCGCCAGCAGGCCTCTTCCCAAGGGCAGGCCCCTACTGTGAGCGGCCAGAGTCAGGCAGAGGTACCCCGCCAGGGGACTTGGAAGCCCATGGCCACTCATGCCGGGCCCAGGGTGCACCCAGCTTATGCTGCTGCAGTGTCGACAGCCACCCAGACATACCCTGTGACCCAGCCTCTACTCGACGGGTCGTCTAGCTCAATGCCTGCAGAGGTAATGGTCGAATCCTTTCCGGATCGACTGAAGAAAACCATCGGGGTCATCTCAGCACTCCTCTGTCGCCTGCTGCCGTCGGCAGAGGACAGGGGCGCCTGCAGGCAGCTCCTGTCATGGATGCTGGGCGTGGCCCTACTGGACAGGAAAGACTCAATGGAACTTCAAGCCATCATCCAGGAGTCCTTCCAGTCTGTGATGGAGGAGGCCCCGGAGTCGCCAACAACGGACGACGAGTCCCAGGCAGAGATGGAAGCAGTGAGCCACCTCTGCGGCCCTTGCAGATCCTCCAGTGGAACATTTGTGGGCTGCAGTGGAAAATTCACTTAGTGATTGAAGCTGCAGTTCAGGATGAGATTGATGTCTTCCTGTTTCAGGAGACACTCACAGATTTGTCACGTCAAATGCAGCCACGTATTCCGGGATTCTTTGCCTACCTTCAGCGCCTGGAAGGGACTGGCAGGGGCACGGCGATCTACGTCAGGACCACTATCCCTCATTCAATCTCCACTGACCCCATCGACTGTGGGGAGGGCGTAGAGGTTCAGGCTGTCACCCTACACCTGGCAGATGGACCTCTCGTGGTTTACAATGTTTACAGAAGCTCTCGGTACACCCTTGACATTTCAGAGGTGGCAGCACTCGCCCCACGGGAGGGTCTTGTTGTGGCTGGGGATGTCAATGCCCACCACCCAATACTTTCTTCTGTCTCTCTTACCAACGCAGCTGGGAGGCACCTTGCGGCTGTGCTGGAGGAGGTCCCTGAGATCGCCCTCCTCAATAATGGTGAGCCAACTCATCACTATGGTGGCCGCTTGGATGTCACACTCATCTCTAGGTGGTTGCTCTCGAGCGCGAGATGGGAGGTCCATCCCCGTCTCACCAGTGATCACTTTGCAGTGGTCACTACGCTGATGGTCCAGTGGTGCCCGCTCCCCACACCTACCCCCAGATGGAATCTTAAAAAGGCCGACTGGCAGCGCTTCCAGGAGGTCATTGAGCGCTGGTGGGCAGAGTCTCCTCTTCCAGACGACCCAGATGAGGCGGCTCAAAGCTTGCAGGTGGCCTTCACATGTGCAGCTGAGATTACAGGCGGAGGGTCATATAAACGTGACTGGTGGTTTTACCATGAGGACATCAGGGAACAGAACCACCGCATCAATGTTGTATGCAAGATGCACAGGCGTAATCCCACGGTTGAGTCCATGAGTCTGCTCAGGGAAGTGGTGCGGCATGCACGCCATGTCTCACACAGGGTTTGGCAGGCTAAATGGTTCGAGTGGTGTGCCTCCTTCAGCTACTCCTTCACCTTATCTGAGATTTGGACCAAGTTACGATTGGCCACTGGGCAGCGTCGCAGTGTGGTTCGGTTGCACCCAGACCCCGCAACGGAGGCAGAGCGTCTGGTGGACCTATTCACCTCCAGAGTGGCCATGGCTCAACTGCCTCAGGATCTCCATGACCTCCAGGCCACCCTCCTTCCTAGAAGGGTGATGGTGATCCAAGCAGCATGCCAGGCTAAGGACGTCACGGATGAAGACTTCACCGACCAGGAGCTCCAGGCAGCCTTCACATCTCATCGAGACACTGCACAGGGGAATGATGGTATCACCTATGGCATGATCACTCGGTCTGGCCATTCTGGACATTCAGCTGTCCTGGGGGTCATCAACCAGACTTGGAGAGCTGGCAAACTTCCTGTCGTATGGAAGGAGGCTGACATCATACCGATTCCTAAGCCTGGGGATCCTGGCAGTGTGAGACCCATCTCCCTCATCAGTTGCATCTCGAAGGTGTCTGAAAGGATGGTGTTGGAGCGCCTGAGGTGGAAGCTTGGCCCTCCTCATAAACACCTCTATGGCTTCACCAGAGGAGTGGGCACTTTCGAAAGCCTTACCACTCTACTGACCGGCATTGGGTCGGACGCCAAAGCCCACATTGTTGTCTTTCTTGACCTCGAGAAAGCTTTTGAGCTAACCAGTGCACCTGCCATCCTATCACTCTTGGCCCACAGGGGGATTAAAGGCAGGCTGCTTTCATGGCTTCATTCCTATCTCCAGGACAGGCGGGCCCGGGTACGCTTCCAGGGGCATGCCTCTTCTTTCAAGACTCTGGACAATGGCACTCCACAGGGCGGGGTGCTTAGTCCCACCCTGTTCAATGTACTGATGCACCAGCTGGTGTGCCTGCCTTTCTCCAGAGGCACCATCCTCCTCAGCTATGCCGATGACCTGGTACTTGTCGTACCTAGGAAGTGCCGGCTTTTGCAGCGTGCCCAGGAGGACCTTGATCTGCTGGCTTCCACCTGCTGTCACTTGGGACTCAAGATATCTGCGGCGAAATCCAAAGCCATGATCCTTCGCACCAAGGTGCCCAGTCAGAGGCTGTGGGTCCTGGGCATCGACCTGGAGTGGGTTCACAGTTATAGGTACCTTGGCATCTTCATTGACAGGCACCTCACCTTCCAGAAACATGTGCACCACATTAAAGAGAGGGCTCTGCAGAGGGTCAGGGCATTGAGTGCCATGGCCAACCCTAGGGTTGGGGCCAGCCTCGAGGTCATGAGGCTGTTCTACATCCAGGCAATACGTTCCCTCGTTGACTATGGGGCACTTGCTCTGGTTCACGCCAGACCCACAAACATCAAATCCCTCTGTGTCATCTAGAACACAGCTGTACGGGCCATGCTGGGGGCTCCTAGGTGGGACAATGCAGTGGCTCTGAACCTTGAGGTGCAGCTACAGCCTCTTGAAGACAGGATCCAACTGGTAGCTGCCAGGAGGATTCTAAAGTATCTCCGACTCCCAGGGGCTGACAAACTAATGAGAGATTTACAGGTCCGCCAGGGACAGGTCATTCCACTGCATCCCGGCCGCCGATGGATGTGGTCGGTAGAAGATGCCACACAGAAGCTCTTGCCCATGACATTGCTCCAGGCGGGAGGCTGCGACAGACTGGCAGCGAACTACATGGTGCCACCCCCTTGGGCACCAGAGCTGTTTGCGGTGCGCTGGACAACCCTACCAGACAGCAAGAGGCATTGCACCCGGGACATTCTGCACCACCTTGCCTCGGCTAGCATTGTGGGTGCGGAAGGCCCAGGGTGTGTGCCATATTACACTGATGGCTCCAGAGACCCAGTGGCAGGCCGCACAGCTGCTGGGATGTTCCACAGCAATCTGACAGCAGGTTGGCACCTCCCAGACCATTGCACCATCCTCCAGGCCAAACTCTTTTCCATCCAACAAGCTCTGCAGCATGATCTTACAGACCATCAGCATCCCCCCATCATTCACGTTGATTCCAAGGCAGCGATCCAAGCGCTTATGCACAGAGAGCCAAAGGACAACATACACTTAATCACATCCATCCGGGGTGACCTGCAGACTCTCATGGCCCAGGGTAGCAGGGCTACCATCAAGTGGATCCCGAGCCGTGTGGGTATCCCTGGCAATGATGCTGCAGATGAGGCTGCTAGGACTGCAACCCTCGAGGCACAGCCACGTGCTGCGATCTCCATCAGCCTCAGCCAGATTGCGCTGTGGGCTGCTGGTGCGGCCAGGCGCCCATTCCCTGACCCTGGGGATTCACGGAGCCTCTGTTGGTATGTCAGGGCGACCCACAGGGTGCCCCCTCCAAGTATTCAGACACAGTCCAGGGAACTGAGGGTGCATATCCACCGCCTATGCTTAGGGTATCCCATCACTGCGCGGATTGTTGAACGGGCATGAGAGGAGCTCTGTGCCCATTGTGACCGAATGGTTCTGCAGCCCTTGGTGCACTACCTGTTAGACTGCCCGGCTACGATGCCCCTTCGCTGTAGACACTTCCCAATGATCCCAGTAGGGCAGACCCGAGAGGATGAGGCAGCACATCTTGTGTACTTAGCTGTCAGGGACTTGGAAACCTTACTTCCAGTCCTTACACGTCATCCCCCCCCCCTTCGCTGAAGTTGGTGCGAGGGCCTGCTTTGGGCCTCCATTGCACTGCACACCAGCCACTGTTAGTGCACACTAACGTTTGGTACGTCATCTGGCCATAGGGCCGGTGAGGTACCCCCCCCCTTTCCTGCTGAAGACCTGCTACACAGGTGCAAGTAACGATAAATGTCACTTCCCTACCCGGGGAGCCAATGCCGGGTCACCAAAATGGAAGAGACCCGGGCCGGGATTACCGGCGAATCAAATAGAATAGAATAGAAACTTATACTAAATAAATATTAATAAATATTACTAAATATTAATACAGCCTCTTCCACCGGCTGAGCACATTATATAAAGTCAGAGACTAAACCATACTCTCCCATTACAAAATATTAACGAGGCATTAGAAATTTATGGAAGTCATTAGCTTTCCATCTCTCATCAACTGGATGAGCACATTATATAATGCTAAAATAAAGTCAGTACACTCGCTAAAAACCCCAACACTAAACACAAACAACATAATTTAAATAACCTCTCATTGCGATACGATTATCGCACATGAAATATGCCCAATAAAGGCTATAAACGCACACTCTACATAAGCCCAAAAGCTCTTCACGGTCTTATACCTATAATCTTGACACCATTCACACTTAATACATGAAGAAAGTCATGACGACCCTGACACATCAAACACAGAATTCTCCATTCGTTACTATGTAATTACTTCATATCACCTTTGCTTTCTGTGCCCACTTGCATGCTACATACACTTATGCCACACATCTACACCTTCATATACCCATGTACACCTTACTCTCACCCCTCCCCAGGAGGCAACCCCGCTGTGTCCCCCTGAAGTCCCCCTTCTCGTATGTAATCCCCAAACCCCCCCCCTTACTCTCTCAGCCCAAGTCGTAGATTGATGAGAAACCCTAACGTTAACATTCTATACCCTTCCGAAAAATCCTTCTCCCACCTCCTCCCTTACAGTTCTCTATTACGACACATTGTACGATAAACTGTTACCGCTAGTACCCGCCTCTGCACCTCACAATCCCCCCTCCCCCGCATCACCCACGATAGATATATATATAATCCACTATTATATAATCCAAAGCTCTTATAACACTCTCATCGAACCCTCCCACATCTAGGCTTAGTGCACGCAGAACCGACACCCCTCGGCCCCCCATCTCCTGTACAACCCTACTTAACCAATACCTAACACCCTCCAGTCCCCCACAAAAGTATACTGCATGGAACGCCGTCTCATCCTCCCCACAGATTCCACACCTTCTGCCCACAATTACCCCTCTGGTTCTTAGTACCTCCCCCGACGGTAGTATGCCATGCAAAACACGATACGTTACCTCCCTTACCCTAGGCTTTAACTTCAACTTGCTAAACCTATACCAAACACTCTTCCATGCGTACACGGGGAACAATCCCTCAACTGGTACAACAATCCTGTCTGCAAGCAGCCTACACAAAACCCCTACTCGAATTTTCCTGGGTTCTCTAACCAACATCAAAGCCCTCAAAACAGTTTCACTTTCCCTCAACTCCACACCACCATACAACTTACCCAATCTATCATGTACTTTTCCCAGCTGCCCTCCACTCACACCTTCGCGCAAAACCTCCCATTTAAGAAACACACATTTAATCCTCCTTCTCAGATCCATCAACCCCAACCCACCCTGGCGCACAGGTAACACTGGCGCACAGGTAACATTACAACCTCTCTCCTCAGCCAATCGCACCTTGAACCCCACAAAAAGTTAAACACTCGTCTCAGAATTCCCACAATCGCCGTCCCTGTTAATGGGAACACGGCTGCTAAGTGCCAAACCTTACTATACAATAATACATTTATAACAATCACTCGTTGCACGAGAGTCAGATGATGAGGTCGCAATGCCCCCAGACGCCCCTGAATCCTTTCCATTAATCTATTCGAGTTTTCCTCTCGAGCAGCGTCCAAGTCATCCTTATAGGTGATACCACAAATTTTTAAAGACACCGTTTGTTTTCTCACAACGTTACATCTCCCCCCCCCCGTCCACCCAATCACCCAACCCCATGATCATTGACTTCTCTCTATTTACCTGCATCCCTGTTGCATTTCCGAACTGTTGCACATCATCCAAAACACCCAACGCCATCCCCTCTCGAACCAGGACTGTTGTATCGTCTACATATCCTATTATTCCCGGCCACACTTTCCCGACCCCCCCCATACCTCCACTCGTGTCACATACACAACGTTCAACCATTCTATAGAAGGGGTCCTGAATGCACGCAAACAACATTTGTGACATGGGACACCCCTGCCTAAGTCCTCTACCCATTACAATCTCCTCCCCCAAGCATCCATTAATCTGTACCCTCATCTTGGCTCCATTGTACAACGTGGTTACCCAATTAACTATTTCTTCCCCATAACCCTGCCTCCTAAGTATAGCTCCCAATGCTCCCCTTTCCACCCTGTCATAGGCCCCCTGCCAGTTTAAAGCCAACAGTGCCGCCCTCTCTCCCCCCATTTTGACTCCACAAAACTTCAGTATTCCATGACCCTCAATCATCGACCTTCCAGGCAAACCATACTGCGTTTTCGAAACTACTCTCCCTACCACACATTTAAACCGATTACCCAAAACTTTAGAGAACAACTTATAATCAGCACATAACAGAGATATGGCACGGTACTCCTTGAGGGTGTGCTGCCCCTTACCCTTCTGGACCAACACTACAACTGCTGTTGCTTGCTTGTCCCCCATCACACCCTTTTCCTTCATCTGATTAAATAACCTACCCATGAAACCCCTTATCACCTCCCAATGTTGGAGATAAAATTCAGCCGGGAGACCGTCTATTCCCGGTGCTTTGCCCTTCCTCATTCCCCTTAAAGTCAACTCTATTTCCTCTTCCGTTATTACCCCCCCTAAAGCCTTTCTATCACTATTCCCTAAATTACATGTCACATACTCACACACCTTCTCTAAATCCACATTCCCCACCTTCTCACTTGTCCAATACCCTTCATACCATTTATCCGCATACGCACACATTCCTTTCGTAGTTAGTATCTCCTGACCCATTCTATAACCCCCCGCCATCTCATGTACCTCTAACCTCGGAATAGCTGTAACCTGCTGTCTTTGTTTTTGACGTCGCAACACACACACCAATGGTTTGTCTCCCCAAAGCACCTCCTCTACCCCTGCCTGCACCCTTACCGCATGAAACCTCTTATTTTGTAACTCCCTCAGTCTCCTCTTGACCTCGACAATTTCATCCATAGGATAGTTGCCCCCCACAGCCCCCTTCCCATAACAGCCCCTTAACCTGTCCTCTAAATAATTTGAAAGCCCATATTTAAAATCATTTATATGTTTCCCCACCCCCACATAATATTTCCAAATCCTTTCCTTGGCTACACAATCTCACCATTGTACGACATCTTCCACTCCCTGTGCCTCCTCGCTACGCTCCTTCCATAGGACAGAAAATCCCTCTAACCCCTCCTCATCACTCAATGCACTTATATTTAATTTCCAGTAACTCCTGTATATTTCCGCAAGCGCCTCCCACCCAACCTCCACCAACACTGCTTTATGATCCGACCATGCTACTTCAACAGTTTTGAAAAATCTCACTACAACCCCGTGAGAAAGATACACTCTATCTAACCTCGCTGCATACCCTCTCCTAACAAATGTATGCTCTGTCTCCCACGCCCCCCCTTGAATGCATCCCTTAACCTAATATCTCTCAATAAATCTCGTAGGGCCACCGACACATAACCTGCCCCTTTCGGTTCCACATCAGCCCTCCTAATGACGCAGTTCCAATCACCTCCTACTATTACCTCCTCCGGTAATGCACGGAAAAAAAACACAAGGTCCTCACACACAAACTTCTGCTTCACCTGTAGGTTATTCTCTGCAGGCGCATATACGCTAATAAAGGTCTCACGTTTTCCCATCCACAAACCATCTATGTGCAACACCCTTCCCCCTCCCCCCCTCACTTCTCTGCAAAACAAACGGGCTTGCCTCCCTAATTAATATACCCACCCCTCCTTTCAAACGGGCAGATGGCAGGGTTACCACCTGAAACCCCTCCATCTCCAACACCCTACCCTCCTTAAAATTGTGCTCCTGAAGGAACACAACATCCACTCGAAATTTATTCAGAAACATTCGAAACCATTCTCTCTTTACACTATTACACAAACCATTAACGTTTACTGTCATACACCGGAGGCCTATTAAAGTTTCCACCCCTGCCTCCTCTCTTCATTCTTCCGATGGGCACCAGAACGTGTGGGACCACTTGTCACCTGCACACTTCCCTCTCTCCCCCCCCCTTCTTTCGGTGCCTCCTGTCATGGCCACCACTGCCTTCTCCTTCTGCCCATATTTGCTTCCCAGTCCACTGCGCTGGCGTTAGGACATCATCTGAATCCGATGCAGTGGCTCTCTTTCTTGTGACAGGCGCATCCTCCATGGCTAGGTCTGGGGATGCCTCACAATGTACCTCAACCTCCACTGTACACAGTGGCAATGATCTCGGTGACACCTCAGCCACGCTGTCACTCCCGTCGTCCGAATAGTTCTGTTGTTGATGCACCACAGCCTTCATCTCGTCTTCTACCACCTTTCCAGGAGCAGCCACCTCCTCAGGCGGTGACAAGGACTTCAGAACCTCGGCTAATTCCTCCTCAATTTTCAACACTTCCTCCTGTACTTTTTGCTCAACCCGATCCACTGGAAATGTCTCTGGGCCAGGTAACTGGTCAAGGGCCTCACCCTCTCCCCCAGCCTTATGCGCCTCATCCACTATCTCGCTCCATAGAAGACCACGCCCTCCTTCACGTCGTTGATCATCATTTGCTTCCACAGGTGTAGAAGCGGATGTCTCCGCCCCTCGGCCAGGAGCTCGCTGCCACTTCCCACACTCTGCCGCTATGTGATCATATTCCCCACATAGTCGGCATGTACGCCTTTGCCCGGCATATGATACCATGACCTGTGTCCTGAATTCCTTTAGGTACATGTAAGACGGTATGGGGTGTCGCAATGTCATTTTCAGGTTAAAAGTACCCTCCGGCAGACCTGTGTAGGCACCCGTCACCCACTTACCATGCTGGGCCAAATGAACAGTTCCATATTCCTCAAAAACTTTTCTGATATCTGCCTCATCAGCCTCAAAGGGGACATTACGCAGTTTAATCCATGTATAATGTCTGGATATATCGATCATCCTCACACGCACAGCTGGTGTTGCATCAAGACTTATGTCCTGAAAACGGTTGACCAACCACTCATAAACCGTTGCTGAGAGCAGTTTCACAAAAAATCTACGTGATCCATTCAATGCTACTCCGTACAACTCTCCCTCCTGAATGCCATACATGTCTCTGATGATTTTAGGTAGTAATACCTGGGCTGAAGCTGGTGTTATTGCCCCACTGAGAAGTTCAACGCCGACAGTGTTAATCCTGCATCTATAACTGAACGCCATGCTGACTAATGGTAGTTCTCCTGGGCTGACGACAGAGGCGCGACAAGCACCACCTCACACTACTGCAGTCAGGGAACTGAAGTGCGTTTGCGCAGGAGGTATACACGGCCATAGAGCAATGCAGGCAATGTTACACTAATTAGGGAGGCGAGCCCATTTATTTTTCAGAGAAGTGAGGGGGGGGGGGTTGTGCGTGGATGGTTGGTGGATGGGCAAACGTGTGGCCTTTGCAAGCATGTATGCGCATGCAGAGAATAACGTATAGGTGAAGCAGGAGTTTGTGTGTGAGGACCTTGTGTTTTTCTTCCATGCATTACTGTAGGTGGCAATAGTAGGAGGTGGCTGGAACTGCATTATTAGGAGGGCCGACGTGGAACCGAAAGAGGCAGGCTATGTGTCTGCGACCCTAAGAGATTTAATGAAAAATATTCGGTTATGGGACGCGTTTGAGGGAGGGAGCGTGGGAGACAGCATACGTTTGTTAGGAGAGGGTACAAAAAAATTAATTCAAAGTTTATTCTCTATAAGGATTACAATGCTGAGTTTACAGAAATTTGGTTATTGTTTGGTTTACATGTAGTAAAATTGAGATTACAGAGTGTACCACTAGAACGCTTAGCATGGCTAGGCATTTCGGGCATACTTAGTTTTATTCTTAAATGTAAAATATTACAAATTATGAGGTAAGTTGGTATTATGGCTAAGTGACTAAATACTATTTTGTGAGTTTAGCAATGTGAATGCTTTTGTTTTGGCACAGTATATAGTTTCAGTATTGGAGTATCACAGGATTCATTATTTTAAGACTGAGATTAATATTTCTGTTTATGGTCAAATGAGTGAGCGAGTGTAAGTGTGAACCACCAGGTGGTATTCGTGAAGTTAGTTGACGGGGTGTATCAGGGAGATAAGATGTTTTCTAATGGTAGTTTTGAAGGTGATGAATGTGTCTGCAGTTCTAGAGTTCTCAGGTAGGGTATTCCAGATTTTAGGGCCTTTGACATACATTGAATTTTTGTAAAGGTTTAGTCGGACACGGGGAATGTCGTAGAGATGTTTGTTTCTGGTGTTATGCCTGTGGGTTCTGTCACAACTATCAAGAAAGCGTTTTAGGTCAAGGTTGATATTAGAGTTTAAGGCCCTGTAGATATAGATTGCACAGTAGTAAGTGTGGATGTACTGAACTGGGAGTAAGTTTAGATCTTTGAAGAGTGGGGGGGGGGGTGTGCTGCCAGGGATGGGATTTAGTGATTATTCTTACTGCAGCTTTTTGTTGGGTTATTATTGGCTTTAGGTGTGTTGCTACAGTTGATCCCCAAGCACAAATAGCATAGGTGAGGTATGGATAAATAAGTGAGTGGTATAGTGTGAGAAGGGCATTTTGCGGCACGTAGTATCGTATCTTGGAGAGGATCCCAACCGTTTTGGATACTTTTTTGGCTATATGCTGGATATGGGTGCTGAAATTCAGGTTATTGTCAAGGTATAAGCCTAAGAATTTTCCCCCATTATTTCTGGTAATTAGAGTGTTGTCAATCTTAATGTTAATTTGTGCATCTCCTGCTCTGCTACCAAACATAATATAGTAAGTTTTGTCAGTGTTAAGCGTAAGTTTATTGGCTGTCATCCAAGTCGATATTTTAATCAGCTCCTCATTCACAATGGTGTTAAGGGTGGCAAGATTAGGGTGAGAGATGACATAAGTCGTGTCATCAGCAAAGAGAATGGGTTTCAGGTGTTGGGATACGTTTGGAAGGTCATTGATGTATATGAGGAAGAGCAGGGGACCAAGGACACTTCCCTGCGGAACTCCAGTATCAAGTGGCCGTGTTGCTGATGCTGTGTCTTTAATGGTGACGTACTGATACCTATTAGTAATGTAAGATTTGAAATAAGCAAGCGCATGGCCTCTTATACCGTAGTGGTCAAGTTTGTGGAGTAGGATTTCGTGGTTTACTGTGTCAAAAGCTTTTCTTAGGTCAATAAAAATTCCTAGTGGATATTCCTTATTTTCCAATGCTGTGTAAAGCAGATCTAGCATTTTTATGATTGCATCATTAGTGCTTTTATTTTTCCTGAATCCAAACTGGCAGGGGTTGAGTATGTTTTGAGCCGTTATAAATGAATACAGTCTCCTGTGCACGAGTTTCTCAAAGATTTTGGATAGCAATGGTAAGTTAGATATTGGCCTATAGTTGTTTAAGTCTGTAGGGTCACCACCTTTATGTATTGGTGTAACCCTTGCCATCTTGAGTAGTTTCGGGAAGGTGCTAGTCTCTATTGACTTGTTAAAAAGTAATGAAATAGCATGCGAAAGGACATGGGCCGCTCGCTTGTACAGTAATGGTGGGACATGAGACAGATTCCCCGAGTTATTTTTAAGTGACTTTATGATCTCAATGACTTCCGTGGGCTCAGTTGGTGCAAGATAGAAGGAATTAGGGAAATTTCCATCTAGGTAGTCCCCGGCATGGGCATTGGTATGTGGGATTTTACTGGCGAGATTAGATCCTATGTTTGAGAAGAAGTCGTTTATCTTGTTAGCTGTGTCAGTGGGATGTAGTGGTGTTTCATTAGGTTTAGTTAGGACAATATTCTTGGTTTTTCTCAGTTTGTGGGTCCCTAGAATCTGAGAGAGTGTTTTCCAGGTCTTTTTTATATCTCCTCTAGTGTCTGTGAATCTACTGGAGTAGTATAGTTGTTTGGCTTTTTTTATTACTTTGGTGAGAGCTGATGAATAGTGTTTAAGAATATCTTTGTGTATTAAGCCCTGTCTATATTGCTTTTCATATTGGTGTTTCTTGTCAATGGATTTCAGAATGGTGCTGGTTAGCCATGGGCAACCAAGCCGTTTGTTTGTGATCTGTTTTGTTTTTATAGGACAATGTTTGTTGTATAGTCTAAGTAATTTGTTAAGAAAGATGTCTGTCCAGTCATCAATACCATTGGCCTTGGAGAATTCTGTAGGCCAATCAACAGTCTCTAGGTCAGCTGTGAACTTCCTTACTGAGGCCTCGTCATGGAGTCTAAATGAGACTTTGTTGTATTCAAGTGGTGGTTTACTAATGTTTGTCAGGAGGAAGGTAGGGTAGTGGTCTGTAGTGCTATCTGTGATTATCCCTGATTTAAGGGGGGCTAGTATATTGGTCCATATGTGGTCTATTATGGTTGCACTTGTCTCAGTGAGCCTGGTTGGTTTAGTTATTGTTGGTATGAGAAGTGTGTTGTTCATATTGTTGATGAAATCAGTTA
This sequence comes from Cherax quadricarinatus, assembly GCF_038502225.1. Lineage (NCBI taxonomy): Eukaryota > Metazoa > Arthropoda > Malacostraca > Decapoda > Parastacidae > Cherax > Cherax quadricarinatus. The sequence continues at coordinate 30,168,501 of NC_091329.1, read as the reverse complement.
CAGGCTGATCATCTAGTAAGCCAAGGTTGATGTTGAAGTCTCCAGCTAAGAGAAGGTGGTGCTTATTCATTTGTCTGTTTGTTATTAGTGACTTTAATTTCTCACTGAAATTTGGGATGTTTGTGTGAGGTATCCGGTAAATGGCACCAATTGTTATAGGCGTCTTAAGGTTTTTTACAGTAAAATTAGCAAAAATGTATTCCCCATATTCATCACTAAAGCAAGTGGTGCTAAGACAAGATAATTGGTTAGAGTAATAGATTGCAATACCACCCCCAACTTGGTTTGTTCTGCAGTTGTGAATTGCTGTGTATCCTGGTAGAGGGTAGATATCTATTGTGTCCTGCTTAAGCCAGGTCTCAGTAAGAATAATGCAGGAGAAGGGTGTCTTTAGTGATTCAAGGAGTGCTAGGAGGTCATCATAGTGTTTGCTTAAGGACCTGATGTTGTAGTTTAGTACTGATAGACTTTTAGCATTGTTTAGGATAGTGGTGGCTTGTGATGCTGTGTAATAAAGGCAGTTACTTTCCAATAGGTTTTGATTGGGTGTCAGATTATGGAGGTTTAGATCAGGGTCAACGTGATCAATCATCTTCTAGGTTTAAAATTATGGTTATTTATATCCTGTGTTGTGTGTTGAGTTCTACTACTGATATCTGTAGTGGTTGGAAGTTTGGACAAGTATATAGCTAGAGTATTTTGGTCATGTAGGGTATAGTCACTACTACACATAATGAAGTTGATGTTGTCTGTGTGTTGTGCTGGAATGAACTAAAGTACAACTAGGTATAAACTAGTAATATAAAAATACAAATTAAAAATAGAACAAGACTCTCACTTGTAATTGCACTAAGGTCTAATAATGACTTTTGTGGAGTCTCTGTTTTGAGCTAGAGTGAGCTAAAGTACAATAGGTTTAATCTAATAATATAAAAGTACAAATTAAAAATAGCACTATTCTCTCACTAGTAATTGCACTGTGGTCTAATATAGTGAATTTGGTATTGACTATGTCTTGAGGTAGAATGAGCTATGGTACAACTGAATTTAATCTAATAATATAAAAATACAAATTAAAAAATACAAATTAAAAGTAGCATCAGTCTCTCACTAGTAATTGCACTATGGTCTAATATAGTGAATTTGGTATTGACTATGTATTGAGGTAGAAAGAGCTATGGTACAACAACTTTAGTCTAATAATATAAAAATACAAATTACAAATAGCACCAGTCTCTCACTAGTAATTGCACTATGGTCTAGTATAGTGAATTTGGTATTGACTATGTATTGAGCTAGAATGAGCTAGAGTAAAACTGTGATTAATCTAATAATATAATGAAGGAACAAGACTCTCAATTGTAATTGCACTAAGGTCTTATATAAGTTGTTTACAAGAATTAGAGTATAATTAGATTTAAATTGACAGGATAAAATTAAGGTAGCAAAATAATAATAAAAACAAAAGAATTGATAAAAATAAAAATGGCAATGACTTGGTTATAATATGCTAGTAAGATGGTAGACAGGATGATATAAAAGTTGTAGTTGAAAATACTAGGTTAAAAAAGTATGGAATAAAAATGGTCAATAAAAGAGTTTACAATAAGTTTGATCAATATAGTTTAAAGTAAAATTGGGCAATAATAGGGATTTAGAATAAAATTGGGCAATTGAGTATTTTTTAAAGTGAGGTAGAATTATTGAAGACAAGTTATGGTTAGTTTATAATAAAATAAGATGGAACAGTGATGTGGTAAGTTGTAATAAAGGAGATAGATTCTGTAGATATTAAATACAATAAGACTATGAGGTAGAATGGTCGTTGAGTACAACAATGACAATTAAAAGTAGTTGGAGTATTAGAATTTTAGGGGGGCACGAATTTATGACAATATGACAATATAACACTAACGGTGGACTATGGGTATTATCTGCACTTTACTCTGATTCTGTTAGTCCAGCCTCACTTAGGAATGTTTTAAGGTCATGTTCTGTGGAGATGAAGTATCTCTTTCCAGTGGGCTGTTTCCTAACTGCTATTTTTCCATCTCTCACAAAGCATTTGTGGATTTTTTGGGCATAGCGCAGTTTTCTTAGCCGATAAAGAAGGTTTTGTCTCATTTTGGTAAGGCACTCATTGACGTAAACATCAGTTTTCATAGTAATAGATGTTTTTAGTAGGTTGTTTCTTTGTAAGCTATTTTGGAATTTTAACAGCACTGTTTTTTTACCTGCATGATAGCCCATCAGTTTGCAAACCTTTAAGTCATCACTACATATGTTAAGGCGAAGGTGGTCCTTGATAAGCTGTAGGGTGGTCTCCATGCAGGTCTCTTGGGTGACTGTGGGTGGGAGATGTTTGCTGTTAACTACAACAGCGTCAGATAGCTGCTGTTGGTCATTATGGTCTTGGAAGTTGATTATGACATTTGCAAGTTGTTGGTCCACTCTTGATCTTTCCTCTGTAATGTTGGTAGTAAGTAGGGTGACTTGGTCTTTTAAAGTGTTGATGGTGTCAAGGGACCGGGTGTGGGTGTTGCTTTGTTGTTCTAGAGTGTCTAGTTTATGTTCTAGAGCAGTGATCTTGTTGAGGTAATCTGCATTGCTAGCCTTTAGTTCCTGCATTTCTTGAGTTAGTTTGGTGATCGTTTGGTTCTGAATCATAAGGAGTTTAGCTATTTCTGGGTCGGTGATCTTCTTGACATCAAATACTGGGAAGGAGTTATCTTGGACTGTAGCGGCGGCCATGTTTGTTGTCGTCTGTCGTGTGTTGTGATGGTGTCGGTGGGTGATGAGGGTTGTGTCCTGGCTGGCAGTACCACAAGTTTTCCTCGTGCTATTACTGCTCTCACCTTTGATGTTAGGAGTCCTTAGCTGGTTACTGGATCTTCTTTTATTGTTCTGACCCTTGTCCATTGGCTGTGGCTTCGGGTGAATAGTAGGCGATGGGTGTTGGGTGAATGTTGTGGAGTATCACTTCAGTGGCAGCGGGGTAGGAGTTGCTAGAACGAGTCCTATTAGTTGGTAATTTGTGAACTTTTGGGTGATTTCTGCAGTTGCTTTATATCATTCTGGGTATCCACACATGTTAGTGTTATGGGGGTCTTGATTAGGTCATCAATGGGCTGCTGGGAACCTCAGGTAGAAGTAAAAATAGAGGACAAGGTTCCTGTTGACGCTGCCGCTGCCGCTGCCGCTGCTAACCTGTAGTGGTGGTGACCCGGCCTTGGCTCCCTATCTGGGGAGTATCTCGAGACGTAAGTCTCCCATGGGAGGAGGCACAAGTACCCCCTCATCTTTGTGACCAACTATCCCCAGGCCTAGCCACATTCCCCGCCCTCACGGGGCTCGTAGGGAGAAGCTAGGCCTCTGGTCTGCCATCTGCCCCGCCTCAAAGGGGGTCGTGGGGATGGCAGTTCTATAGTACAATAAACTGCTCAACTTATTATATATATAACAAATCAGATCTTACTCCCAAATCAATATCATATCTTAGTTACTATCTGCCAATTTAACTTTGTTTACCATTATTTAATTTAGTCCCTATATTTTTTCTCCTTTATTTTAGCTTTAACATAGCTTTACATAAAAAACTAAACCCATAAAACTTAGTTCATACATTCACAATTGTTAAAATAATCAAGGTCCCATGGGAGACTTAGGTCTCGAGATACTCTCCAGATAGGGAGCCAAGGCCGGGTCACCACTTTTTTTTATATATTTTATTAAAACATTTCAGTACATGGAATAATAATTAACACAGAAAACAAACCATCAACAGGTATATATAAAATACATATAGGTAGGACATATACACACGCACATCATCCACACATATACATATATATACACATACATACACATACACACATATATATCAATTTGTCCCAGTGGGATCAGAGACCTTGGGATCATGGGGAAAAAATGCCACACGTTTCCTTAAAGAATTGGGTTCCAGACTCATCGACACCACCAGGGACCCAAGGGCAGCCACTTTCATGTTCCAGCGCCTCAGCATCGCCATCCAGAGGGGAAATGCTTGCTGCATACTTGGCTCACGTCCAGCCTCGGAGGAGCTGGAGGAAATTCATGATCTTTGATACATTGTGCCATTGTATTCATGTTTATGTTTTTTTCTGTAAATGTATTTTGTTTATTAATAAATGTTCACATAGAATAAAAAATATATAGGGGGTGGTAGGAGAAGAAAATATTCAAACAGCTCTGGGGAGAACCTTGAGTTTTCTCTGAGGTACGTTTATTGTCTTCTCTGAGGATGAGGGTCCCCATTCCAGCTATAGAGGTGGTACTTCCCTACATTATTTAAATATGTATATATATATATATATATATATATATATATATATATATATATATATATATATATATATATATATAAATATATTATATATATATATTATATATATATATATATATATATATATATATATATATATATATATATATATATATATATATATATATATATATATATATATATATAAACGGATGGGGTTGTAGGAGCCTTATAAACACAAACATTAAAAATCAGGAACGTGACGGTAAGCTGTCCAATATACAAAAACAGTTAGAAACAGAAATACAAATAGCTAGACCTTCATTTAAGGTTATTAATAGAATATTCAAGAGGTTGCTAGTAGAATTGCAGTAAATCAACCATTCAAATCATTATGAAGCTGTGTGTAGTCTGTGGTCAGTCAAACAAACGGGCTTTCACATGGATAAATTGTCATTTTTGTGGAAATTGGTGTCACGCTCCTTGTGCAGATATTCAAGAACTAGCTACAAGCACTATTAAAACAGAGAAGTGTTTTTGGGTATGCCCAAATGAGGAAAATCTGTGGACTAAAATCACAAGGGTATTAAAAGAGGACAACATCAAAGCTGCTTTCATAGAAAACCTGGAAGCTTTCTACAACAGATGGGAACATAAAAAGTCTGGGCTGAATGGTACTGCCCTTGATACTGGCCATGTAGTCAGAAACTGTAAGGCTGGAGATGAAGTCCTGGTACTCAGTAAATGTGGGGCTGATAGTGCTGTCCTGGGAGACAGTAATGGTGAAGCTGGAGGTGCTGTCCTGGGAGACAGTAATGGTGAAGCTGGAGATGCTGCCCTGGGAGACAGTAATGGTGAAGCTGGAGATGCTGTCCTGGGAGACAGTAATGGTGAAGCTGGAGATTTTGTCCAGGTAGTCGGGAATTATACGCAGGAAGGAATACATATAAATGACCTCATAGGGGACAGGAGCCATAGTAGGGAAACAAGTGTAGTCAAAGATAAGATAAAACCAATATTGCAAACTAGAAATACCGCAGGAAATAGCAAACAAGAGGACTCCAATAGCAATAGTGAGGATAAATTACCAAAAACAACTGGTGGGAGCTCCATTGTTGGTGCTAGGGATGATAGAAGTAAGACAGGGAAACATGCACTAACAGGGAATACAGTCACAGAAACCCAAGGCAAGCGGAAACCAAGCCTGTGCACATACTATGCACTTGGTATCTGCTGGCATGGGAAATCTGGAAAAACAGATGGGACATGCAACTATGACCACCCTAGAAAATGCCATGCCCATATGACAACAGGAAAATGCAAACTCCCTTCCTGTAAGCTTTTTCACCCTGAAATGTGTACCTCTTCAGTACAGGAAAGACTGTGCTATAACTTAAATTGCCAGGCATACCATCTAAAGGGGACAAAAAGATACAAAACATCCAGGCCATGGGAAAACCTGGGTAGCCACAGCCACTCAAGAGGGAGAGGTTTTTTAGTGCCAGGAAGGAAAAAAAACTGGCAGGAAATGGCAGAAATCGTACACCAAATCCAGTCATTCCTGGAGTGGAACCACAGTCGATGGCCTCCACTCCAAACCAACAGATACAGATACTAATGCCAAAAAAAAAATCCCCCCCCAGTACCAACAATACCACCAGTCCGATAACATTCTTCTTTGCAAATATACAGGGTCTAAAGCCAGCAACAAACAACAAAATACCTTTCATCCGTGGACTGCTTGCAGAGGCAAAGGCAATGTTCGCGGCTTTCACTGAGACCCACATAAAGGATCACTTGGACAACGAAATATGGATCCCAGGTTACAACCTATACAGATGTGACAGAGTGAACAGGCAAAAGGGGGGATGGGGGGTTGGCCTGTACATTGCAGAGTCACTTGTTTGCACAGAACTGCTTAATGCCTCAAATGATGTAGTGGAAGTTTTAGCTGTAAAGGTCGAGTACCAAAACCTAGTCATTGTGGTAAGAACCAGGAATAATGGATTTAAGTTGGATAAATTTAGATTTAGAATGGACATAGGTAAGTACTGGTTTTCTAACAGAGTTGTAGATGCGTGGAACAGTCTTCCCAGTGGGGTGATAGAGGCTTGGACCTTGGGTAGCTTTAAGAAGAGACTGGACAAATATATGAGTGGGAGGGGCTGGGTTTCATTGGTGTCATGGGGTGCGGGAGTTATTTCTTGAGTAGCTTTAGGTAGATGTCGTTTTGATAAGGACCTGCCTCGTATGGGCCAGTAGGCCTTCTGCAGTGTTCCTACATTCTTATGTTCTTAAGCCTCCGGATGCAACATCCCAGCAATTCCAGGAACAGCTGTTAAAAATTGACCACTGTCTGGAAAATTTTCCAGCTCCTGCACCCAATATCTTGCTCCTGGGGGATTTCAACTTAAGGCACCTAAAATGGAGGAATATAGCAAATAATATTGTTGCAGTAATAACACCAGGAGGCAGCTCTGATGAAAACTCACACGCACACGAGCTTTTAAATCTCTGCACAAAATTCAATTTAAACCAGCAAATAATAGAGCCTACTAGACTGGAGAATACACTAGACCTCATCTTCACTAACAATGATGATCTGATAAGAAATGTCACCATATCAAAAACAATATACTCAGATCACAACATAATTGAGGTTCAGACATGTATGCGTGGAGCCCCAGACCGACAAAATGAGACTAGTCACGAGGGAGCATTCACCAAATCCAACTTCAATAAAAAAAACATAAAGTGGGACCAAGTAAACCAAGTCCTAACCGATATAAGCTGGGAAGATATACTAAGCAACACAGACCCCAACTTATGCGTAGAACAGATTAACTCGGTGGCACTCGATGTATGCACAAGGCTTATTCCTCTAAGAAAAAGGAGGAGTAGATGTAAAATAGAAAGAGACAGGCGCTCCCTTTACAGGCGACGGAAAAGAATAACAGAGCGGCTAAAAGAGGTCAATATATCTGAAATGCGTAGGGAGACACTGGTCAGAGAAATAGCAAGCATCGAACTTAAGCTAAAAGAATCCTTTAGGGGTCAGGAATCGCGGGAAGAACTAAAAGCCATAAATGAAATTGAAAGAAACCCAAAGTATTTCTTCTCCTATGCCAAATCAAAACAGAGAACAACGTCCAGTATTGGGCCCCTACTTAAACAAGATGGGTCCTACACAGATGACAGCAAGGAAATGAGTGAGCTACTCAAGTCCCAATATGACTCAGTTTTTAGCAAGCCGCTAACCAGACTGAGAGTCGAAGATCAAAATGAATTTTTTATGAGAGAGCCACAAAATTTGATTAACACAAGCCTATCCGATGTTATCCTGACGCCAAATGACTTCGAACAGGCGATAAATGACATGCCCATGCAGTCTGCCCCAGGGCCAGACTCATGGAACTCTGTGTTCATCAAGAACTGCAAGAAGCCCCTATCACGAGCCTTTTCCATCCTATGGAGAGGGAGCATGGACACGGGGGTCGTCCCTCAGTTACTAAAAACAACAGATATAGCCCCACTCCACAAAGGGGGCAGTAAAGCAACAGCAAAGAACTACAGACCAATAGCACTAACATCCCATATCATAAAAATCTTTGAAAGGGTCCTAAGAAGCAAGATCACCACCCATCTAGAAACCCATCAGTTACACAACCCAGGGCAACATGGGTTTAGAACAGGTCGCTCCTGTCTGTCTCAACTATTGGATCACTACGACAAGGTCCTAAATGCACTAGAAGACAAAAAGAATGCAGATGTAATATATACAGACTTTGCAAAAGCCTTCGACAAGTGTGACCATGGCGTAATAGCGCACAAAATGCGTGCTAAAGGAATAACAGGAAAAGTCGGTCGATGGATCTATAATTTCCTCACTAACAGAACACAGAGAGTAGTCGTCAACAGAGTAAAGTCCGAGGCAGCTACGGTGAAAAGCTCTGTTCCACAAGGCACAGTACTAGCTCCCATCTTGTTCCTCATCCTCATATCCGACATAGACAAGGATGTCAGCCACAGCACCGTGTCTTCCTTTGCAGATGACACCCGAATCTGCATGACAGTGTCTTCCATTGCAGACACTGCAAGGCTCCAGGCGGACATCAACCAAATCTTTCAGTGGGCTGCAGAAAACAATATGAAGTTCAACGATGAGAAATTTCAATTACTCAGATATGGTAAACATGAGGAAATTAAATCTTCATCAGAGTACAAAACAAATTCTGGCCACAAAATAGAGCGAAACACCAACGTCAAAGACCTGGGAGTGATTATGTCGGAGGATCTCACCTTCAAGGACCATAACATTGTATCAATCGCATCTGCTAGAAAAATGACAGGATGGATAATGAGAACCTTCAAAACTAGGGAGGCCAAGCCCATGATGACACTCTTCAGGTCACTTGTTCTATCTAGGGTGGAATATTGCTGCACTCTAACAGCACCTTTCAAGGCAGGTGAAATTGCCGACCTAGAAAATGTACAGAGAACTTTCACGGCGCGCATAACGGAGATAAAACACCCCAATTACTGGGAGCGCTTGAGGTTTCTAAACCTGTATTCCCTGGAACGCAGGAGGGAGAGATACATGATTATATACACCTGGAAAATCCTAGAGGGACTAGTACCGAACTTGCACACGAAAATCACTCACTACGAAAGGAAAAGACTTGGCACCATCCCCCCAATGAAAAGCAGGGGTGTCACTAGCACGTTAAGAGACCATACAATAAGTGTCAGGGGCCTGAGACTGTTCAACTGCCTCCCAGCACACATAAGGGGGATTACCAACAGACCCCTGGCAGTCTTCAAGCTGGCACTGGACAAGCACCTAAAATCAGTTCCTGATCAGCCGGGCTGTGGCTCGTACGTTGGTTTGCGTGCAGCCAGCAGCAACAGCCTGGTTGATCAGGCGCTGATCCACCAAGAGGCCTGGTCACAGACCGGGCCGCGGGGGCGTTGACCCCCGAAACTCTCTCCAGGTAATATATATATATATATATATATATATATCTAATATATATATATATATAATATATATATATATATATATATATATATATATATATATATATATATATATATATATATATATATATATATATATATATATATATATATATTATATATATATATATATATATATATATATATATATATATATATATATATATATATATATATATATATATATATATATATATATATAAATATATATATATATATAGGATGGGGTCCACCTCTGGTGTAAATTGTGGGACCCATAGCCTCGGAGAAGTGGATAAAAAGGCTTCAAGGAAGAATATTTGGATTTCTTCCTGAAGCCATTTGAATATTCCACTTCCCCTACCACCCCATCTTTTAAACTATTTTTTTTTACCAATAGGAATATTTTATTACATAATATGGCACAGAAGATTTAAGAGATACATTGTTGATATAAAGGTGGCATATACGGTACATGTTGTTACGTATGTATCACCGATTATAAGGCGAAAATCTCATCCAGCTCCACAGAGCTGGGGCGTGTGCCCAAAATGCAGCATGCATTACCCCTTTGAACAGCCGCACTGAGCCGCTGGAACAGAAAACTAGCTGCCCTGGGATCCCTAGTTACCCTGATGAGTCTTTTTCCCAGCTCCTTAAGGAAATTAGATGCACTCTTTCCCCATGAGCCAAGGGTCTCTGAGCCTATGGGAACAAACATATAATGATGGGCAAGTTCTCCATATTTTCTAGACTTTTGGGACTCCCTAAAGCTGGCAGCTGCCCCTCCTTCCTCCCTGGTGTATTGGAGATAGGTATCAGCCAAGGTAGATGCACATGTATAGTCCCACACCACCTGCTTCCCATCTGTCCAGGCTTGAAGGGTGATACCATCTGGACGCTTCTGGCTGCCGTCAGATCTGCATAGTTGGGGTGGCTCCCTTACTGCTGGGCATCCAGCTGTTGTGAGGCTCCTCTTGATAATGTTATTAACCTCCTCATGTCTTGCAATCTTTCCCTCGGATTTACGGCACACAAGACCATTGTACCCGAATCGGTCTGCTGCTTCACTGCCACAAATACACCTGTGTTCGGCGAGAATAGGGGCGGCAAGTCGAAGGGCAACACCGATGCGGATGGTCTGTGGGTCGAGGCGTGTGCCAAGGCTGGAGTTGGGAACAGCCAACAGAAAGTCCCCAGCATGAGGGGCTCTCACTGCCAGGAGGCGGGCTCTATCCTTCCCTGACACACTCTGAAGCATCGTTGAGGCTATATTTTCCACTATTGGACCATCCCAGTGCGATTGTTTGTAGTTGTTGGGGGGAGCAGGTCTGGTTTCTGAGCCCGTTAGATTATCCCAGATCATTGCTCCGTCAATGAATTTTTGGTCCTGGGCTCCAATCTTGTCCCTAAGATGTTCAGGGAGAATCGCTGCTACAAGCTCTCTGGATGCAATGCAATATATATATATATATATATATATATATATACATATATATATATATATATATATATATATATATATATATATATATATGTTCATACACACACTTATACATTCATATATACATATACACACATATACATTCACACATACATATACTTATAGATACATACACAACCACATATATATTTTATTTAAACAGTACATGAAATAATAAATAACACATTAAACGATAATACGATAACTGATATCTATATAATACATAGATAGGTCGGGGAAAACTTATCTAACTTTGACAATACTAATAAGAACAAACTAATACTCAGGAGCCCAGTAAATTTAAAACTAAACTCATCTGCAATAATGGCATTATATATATACTGAACAACAACCATAATATAGGAAACAGTTTCCAACTAAGTGGACTTGACACGACAATGATAATACAATACAAAATTATCCTTCAAACTCCATACAAGTGAAACTATGTCCACTGTCAAGTGACTAGACAAATCAATCCACATTAATTAAAACATTAGGTAATGATGTAATTATTGATCTCGTTAAGACATGTTACAACCAATAAATAATAACTGACTTTTATTTACACATCATATACATATGATGTTCATAAATTTATTCCAAACTATACCGTGACCTGTAACCCATAATAGTTACAATACTATATAGCAATAGTACATTTGTTTGATGGAGATTTAAAAGTCACGGTCTGACACATGAAAACTGTACTGTGAGTCCAAGGATAATAAAAACAATCTAAATAATCTTCTATTATACCTTCCTTACACTTTCTCGTACCCAAACACAACCTTACTTATTACTCTCACACCAAACACAACCTTACTTATTACTCTCACACCAAACACAACCTTACTTATTACTCTCACACCAAACACAACCTTACTTATTACTCTCACACCAAACACAACCTTACTTATTACTCTCACACCAAACACAACCTTACTTATTACTCTCACACCAAACACAACCTTACTTATTACTCTCACACCAAACACAACCTTACTTATTACTCTCACACCAAACACAACCTTACTTATTACTCTCACACCAAACACAACCTTACTTATTACTCTCACACCAAACACAACCTTACTTATTACTCTCACACCAAACACAACCTTACTTATTACTCTCACACCAAACACAACCTTACTTATTACTCTCACACCAAACACAACCTTACTTATTACTCTCACACCAAACACAACCTTACTTATTACTCTCACACCAAACACAACCTTACTTATTACTCTCACACCAAACACAACCTTACTTATTACTCTCACACCAAACACAACCTTACTTATTACTCTCACACCAAACACAACCTTACTTATTACTCTCACACCAAACACAACCTTACTTATTACTCTCACACCAAACACAACCTTACTTATTACTCTCACACCAAACACAACCTTACTTATTACTCTCACACCAAACACAACCTTACTTATTACTCTCACACCAAACACAACCTTACTTATTACTCTCACACCAAACACAACCTTACTTATTACTCTCACACCAAACACAACCTTACTTATTACTCTCACACCAAACACAACCTTACTTATTACTCTCACACCAAACACAACCTTACTTATTACTCTCACACCAAACACAACCTTACTTATTACTCTCACACCAAACACAACCTTACTTATTACTCTCACACCAAACACAACCTTACTTATTACTCTCACACCAAACACAACCTTACTTATTACTCTCACACCAAACACAACCTTACTTATTACTCTCACACCAAACACAACCTTACTTATTACTCTCACACCAAACACAACCTTACTTATTACTCTCACACCAAACCACGCACTCAAAACACATACGAGAGACCAGTCGTTTTACGTTTTTATGTCGTACAAATTCCATAAATCCGGAACACGGAAACTACGGTAGGTATACGGAAAACTACGCTCCCAACGATTCTCAAACAACAACTTGTTCCTACACTTGGTTCGATACATGACTGCTATAATACCGTGTACCCTCTCAATTGTTCCAGCTGTCAGGAGCACCCAAGATGTATGAATAAAATCTGATACTAACACCCCCAATGCCCTTTTGACATCATCCGGGACGCCCCCCCCCCCCCAATGCCTAAACTAAGGACACATAAGGGAGACAACCCCCCCCCCCCCACCCACCCACCTAATAAGTCTACCGAGCCAACAGCGCATGGCTTCTAACCGCTCGCAAAAATAAATCGCATGAAAAACAATTTCTTCTATCCCACAATCGCTACAGGACGAAATATCGCGTAACCGTCGTGTACACAAAACGGACCCGGATGGCAAGATGATATGAAAAAATTTATATACTGTTTCACGGACTACGGGTCGCAACGGAAGATCAACCGGACGGTTGCAAATATTAGCCCAAGCGTACAACGGAAACTGACTACAGACCGGTGCCACGTCAGCTTCCATAGTCGCCCGAACTAAGATACGCAATTTACACGTGCGCGGATTTGAAACAACTGTAAGCACGCGCAACATATTATTTTATTTCATTATCACACTGGCCGATTCCCACCAAGGCAGGGGGGCCCGAAAAAGAAAAACTTTCACCATCATTCACTCCATCACTGTCTTGCCAGAAGGGTGCTTTACACTACAGTTTTTAAACTGCAACATTAACACCCCTCCTTCAGAGTGCAGGCACTGTATTTCCCATCGCCAGGACTCAAGTCCGGCCTGCTAGTTTCCCTGAATCCCTTCATAAATGGCACTTTGCTCACACTCCAACAGCACGTCAAGTATTAAAAACCATTTGTCTCCATTCACTCCTATCAAACACGCTCACGCATGCCTGCTGGTAGTCTAAGCCCCTCGCACACAAAACCTCCTTTACCCCCTCCCTCCAAACTTTCCTAGGCCGACCCCTACCCTGCCTTCCTTCCACTACAGACTGATACACTCTTGAAGTCACTCTGTTTCGCTCCATTCTCTCTACATGTCCGAACCACCTCAACAACCCTTCCTCAGCCCTCTGGACAACAGTTTTGGTAATCCTGCACCTCCTCCTAACTTCCAAACTACGAATTCTCTGCATTATATTCACACCACACATTGCCCTTAGACATGACATCTCCACTGTCTCCAATTCAATTCAATTCAATTCAAACTTTATTCTCTATAAGTATTACAATGCTGAGTTTACAGAATTTGGTTATTGTGTGGTTTACATGTAGTAAAATAATAATTACAGAGTGTACCACTAGAACGCCTAGCATGGCTAGGCATTTCTCCTAGCTGCAACATTCATCACCCATGCTTCACACCCATATAAGAGCGTTTGTAAAACTATACTCTCATACATTCCCCTCTTTGCCTCCAAGGACAAAGTTCTTTGTCTCCAAAGACTCCTAAGTGCACCACTCACCCTTTCCCCCTCATCAATTCTATGATTCACCTCATCTTTCATAGACCCATCTGCTGACACGTCCACTCCCAAATATCTGAATACATTCACCTCCTCCATACTCTCTCCCTCCAATCTGATATCCAATCTTTCATCACCTAATCTTTTTGTTATCCTCATAACCTTACTCTTTCATGTATTCACTTTTAATTTTCTTCTTTTGCACACCCTACCAAATTCATCCACCAATCTCTGCAACTTCTCTTCAGAATCTCCCAAGAGCACAGTGTCATCAGCAAAGAGCAACTGTGACAACTCCCACTTTATGTGTGATTCTTTATCTTTTAACTCCACGCCTCTTGCCAAGACCCTTGTATTTACTTCTCTTACAACCCCATCTATAAATATATTAAACAACCATGGTGACATCACACATCCTTGTCTAAGGCCTACTTTTACTGGGAAATAATTTCCCTCTTTCCTACTTACTCTAACTTGAGCATTGTGAAAACGTGCAATTGCATTAAGTTTTATAACCTGCATGAACTGTATCACTGTAGGCAACAAGAGCATTTCACCCCTCCTTGGAAGATGTGTTCATTTAATATCACATACCTACAAGTCCCTCCCAAGAAGCTCATTGCTAGTAATCCCTTTCTTAAATCTCTTGTTAGAGCAACTGCTCAAGAAGAAATTTCTCACCTAGCTGGTAGTAACAAGTTATCACAAGTTATATACACTGATGGATCTAAACAGGAGTCTTCTGGCAGGGCTGCATCTGCTCTTGTTGCCACCTCCCTAGTTAAGAACGATAATAAATTTGTTGAGTTAGGCATAAGAATTAACAACTGGGCGTCTACACTGCAAACTGAATTGTTTGCAATCCTAATGGCGCTAAAGCTAACGTATGACACTGAGCTTGACTCTATCATCATTACTGATTCTATGTCATCACTGAAGGCTCTTGACTCATATAATGACTCCAACAACATGCTCATTGGGGAAGCCAGGTACAGATACTCAAAAATTAGGGACAAAGGAATTAATGTACAATTGCTATGGATCCCATCACACATTGGATTACTCCTTCATGATAAAGTTGATATGTTAGCCAAGAAGAGTATCGAGAAGGAGAATGTAGAATATAACTTTGGTATAACTGTGTCTAGCATTAGGAATAATATTAGGAGAGAAGTAAATAATGAAAATGATTGTTATAGGAATGCAGTTAGAAGCCTGAGTAGATCTATAACCCACTATGATAACATGAACGTAGATAAGTATGTTTATGGAGCAACTTGCAATGTGAACAGACTGACTGATGTTGTAGTGGCCAGGCTTAGGCTTGGTTACAAGTACTTCTGGCAGTTTGGGAGACACACAGATGATGATCAAACTAAATGTAAATTATGTGATCAGGCATATGGTCACTCTCTTGAACACTATGTGCTTAATTGTCCACTTATTGAGGAATACAGAGACAGACAGTATAATAACCTATGTGACATGTCAAGATATCTTATTAATGAAAATAAGATACCAGATATACTAAGCAAATTTCCTAAATTTGCTTGTAACAGATAAGTGAACTATAGATATGTAGATATAAATCCATATGTATTCCTGTTAACCCTTTGGGGCCTAGTTCCTAGGCCTTTTGTGTATCCATATGCTCTCGCGTTACCGTCCACAGGATGGATATGGGGTGCACAGTAAACAAGCCACTTCGGTGGCAAAATCTATAAAAATCTAAATCTAACTTGAGCCTCACTATCCTCGTAAAAACTCTTCACTGCTTTCAGTAACCTACCTCCTACACCATACACCTGCAAAATCTGCCACATTGCCGCCCTATCCACCCTGTCATATGCCTTTTCCAAATCCATAAATGCTACAAAAACTTCTTTAGCCTTATCTAAATACTGTTCACTTATATGTTTCACTGTAAACACCTGGTCCACATACCCCCTACCTTTCCTAAAGCCTCCTTGTTCATCTGCTATCCTATTCTCCGTCTTACTCTTAATTCTTTCAATAATAACTCTACCATACACTTTACCAGGTATACTCAACAGACTTATCCCCCTATAATTTTTGCACTCTCTTTTGTCCCCTTTGCCTTTATACAAAGGAACTATGCATGCTCTCTGCCAATCCCTAGGTACCTTACCCTCTTCCATACATGTATTAAACAATTTCACCAGCCTCTCCAAAACTATATCCCCACCTGCTTTTAACATTTCTATCTTTATCCCATCAATCCCGGCTGCCTTATCC
This sequence comes from Cherax quadricarinatus, assembly GCF_038502225.1. Classification (NCBI taxonomy): domain Eukaryota; kingdom Metazoa; phylum Arthropoda; class Malacostraca; order Decapoda; family Parastacidae; genus Cherax; species Cherax quadricarinatus. The sequence continues at coordinate 30,152,056 of NC_091329.1, read as the reverse complement.
CCTTTCATTTTACCTACTGCCTCACGAACTTCCCCCACACTCACAATTGGCTCTTCCTCACTCCTACAAGATGTTATTGCTCCTTGCCCTATACACGATATCACAGCTTCCCTATCTTCATCAACATTTAACAATTCCTCAAAATATTCCATCCATCTTCCCAATACCTCTAACTCTCCATTTAATAACTCTCCTCTCCTATTTTTAACTGACAAATCCATTTGTTCTCTAGGCTTCTTTAACTTGTTAATCTCACTCCAAAACTTTTTCTTAATTTCAACAAAATTTGTTGATAACATCTCACCCACTCTCTCATTTGCTCTCTTTTTACATTGCTTCACCACTCTCTTAACCTCTTCTCTTTTTCTCCATATACTCGTCCCTCCTTGCATCACTTCTACTTTGTAAAAACTTCTCATATGCTAACTTTTTCTCCCTTACTACTCTCTTTACATCATCATTCCACCAATTGCTCCTCTTCCCTCCCGCACCCACTTTCCTGTAACCACAAACTTCACCTGAACTCTCTAACACTACATTTTTAAACGTACCCCATACCTCTTCGATCCCATTGCCTCATTAGCCCATCTATCCTCCAATAGCTGTTTATATCTTACCCTAACTGCCTCCTCTTTTAGTTTATAAACCTTCACCTCTCTCTTCCCTGATGCTTCTATTCTCCTTGTATCCCATCTACCTTTTACTCTCAGTGTAGTTACAACTAGAAAGTGATGTATTACCTATAACTAAACCCCTTTCTATACAAAGTTCAATCAAAGGGCTCCCATTACCATTTACACCTGGCGCTCCAAACTTACCTACCACACCCTCTCTAAAAGTTTCTCCTACTTTAGCATTCAGGTCCCCTACCACAATCACTCTCTCACTTGGTTCAAAGGCTCCTATACATTCACTTACCATCTCCCAAAATCTCTCTCTCTCCTCTACAGTCCTCTCTTCTCCAGGTGCATACACGCTTATTATGACCCACTTTTCACATCTAACCTTTACTTTAATTTACATAATTCTTGATTTTACACATTCATATTCTCTTTTCTCCTTCCATAACTGATCCTTCAACATTACTGCTACCCCTTTCTTTGCTCTAACTCTTTCATATACTCCAGATTTAATCCCATTTATTTCCCCCCACGGAAACTCCCCTACCCCCTTCAGCTTTGTTTCGCTTAGGGCCAGGACATCCAACTTCTTTTCATTCATAACATCAGCAATCATCTGTTTCTTGTCATCCGCACTACATCCACGCACATTCAAGCATCCCAGTTTTATAAAGTTTTTCTTCTTCTCTTTTTTAGTAAATGCCTACAGTAGAAGGGGTTACTAGCCCATTGCTCCTGGCATTTTAGTCGCCTCATACGACACATGGCTTATGGAGGAAAGATTCTTTTCCACTTCCCCATGGACAATAGAAGAAATAAAGAAGAACAAGAGCTATTTAGAAAAAGGAGAAAAAAACCTAGATGTATATATATATATATATATATATATATATATATATATATATATATATATATATATATATATGCATGTGCATGTCTGTGAAGTGTGACCAAAGTGTAAGTAGGAGTAGCAAGATATCCCTGTTATCTATGTTATATATCCCTGTTATATATGGCGATCATGCCCCTTAACACCTCGCACAGGTATTGATAAGTCTCGCTAACTGGATTACCTGCCACTTGCAGGTATTGCACATATGTATGCTTGACAAAAAGGGCAAGCATTGATGCATGAAAATCTAATAATCCCTAACCCCCTTTGCGAACACTTAAACTAAGCACACTGCGTCGTAACCAGCAACAACGACTTCCCCAGATAAACTGAAACACACGCACCAATAAACGTGTCTCATCTCTTGGGCACAACAAAGATACACGCACAACATGCCACACTTTAGCAAATAGGATGGAGTTAGTAACTATCACCCGTTGGTGGAGAGTTAACCCATGTAATCTCAGCATACCCACACGCCGGATTATGCTGTCAACCACCATCTTAGAATTGAGTACACGTCCTTCAGTACTACTAGCGGCATGAATTAACCCGCATATTTTCAAAGATTCACGCACCACCCACGGACTCTCCACGGAGATTGGACCTCGTTGCCATGGCCCTAAAAGTAATAGTCCAGACTTATCCTTATTACATATCATACCCGTTGCCTCGCTAATAGTGGTCACAATACGATCTACGGCAGACAAACTACCGGCATCTGTAAGCATGAGCGTTGTATCAGCAACATAGCCAACAATATGGATGGGCCTACCGCACTGCCCATTACATGGATGCTGCTCACACCCAGCTGCCAGCGCCCTTTAAAATGATTCCTGATAAATAGCAAATAAAATTTGCGATAACGGGCACCCCTGGCGAATCCCATGATGTAAGGATACAGTCGTACCTAATTTCCCATTCACCTGGACGCGTAAACTCGCGTCAGTATACAATGACATAACCCACTTAATAATCATTCGTGCAAAACCCAGCTGCTCCATTATGATTTTCAACACTAGATGATCAACGTTATCAAATGCAGCCTTCCAATCTAACGTCAAAATTCCTCCCCCCTACCCATTTCACTTTGGTGGTCGCAAACGAAATCACCAAGTACCTTTTGGCTTAAATACAGCGATAGTCCCGGAATACCAGCCTGACCTGAATGTAAAACCTTCTCTAGGATGGGTTTAAGACGATTGCACAAAATTTTTGCATATAATTTATAATCAGTGTTTAACAGGGTAATCACCCTGTAATCATGTATATCAGTACATTCGTTTTTTTTCGGAACAAGAACCACAATACCTTCTCGCTGAGACCTACTTAAACAACCCCGATTTTTCATACTATTTAATAACCTAACAAGAAACTCACTTAACTCGCCCCAGAATTCTAAATAAAATTCACATGGCAACCCCTCTGACCCCGGCGATTTTCCTTTTTTCATGTCCAGCAAAGTTGTCCATATTTCATCAGCACTAACAGGCCCCATAGCATATATCTGTTCATCCTCTATTAATTTACTAGTCACCCATGACTGGACAACATCCATGGCAACAGTACGATCTCGACTACCACTAAATGTATCACGGTAAACTATGTCAGCATAAAGACTCATATGATCAGTATCCATTATCGTCGTACCCGACGGGAAGGACTCAACCCCGTCCCGCACCATAAAACCCATTATATTGAATGCCTGACGATGCTGATTTTGTTCATGTAGAACATACGCAGATGGTCGGTCTCCCCAAAGGACTTCATCAATTCCCGCTGCAATTCGCATCCCCTGAAATAACTGATTTTGTAAATCCGATATTTCTGCTTTTAGGGCGGCGATGGTGGTTACCGGATATTCTGCACGTGGCTCGTAACACGCACGTAATTGATGCCATAAGTAATTTAACTTCCCATAACGTAACTGTATCGCCTCTTTACTCATTGCCCGAAAAAAGGATTTAATACAGGGTTTACCCCTTACATCCCACCACTCTAGAATATCTACGGCACCCATCCCATTATTCCATAATTGAGACCACATCCGACGAAATAAATCATGAATATCATCTCCGTTTAAAAGGCTAACATTTAATTTCCAAAATCGAGGAACGATTTGTGGCAAACCAGCCCAGGCGAGACGTACCAATACCGCACGATGATCAGTAAAATGTTCATCATATGTCTGGACACTCTGTATGTCAATAGCACGTGCTACATAGATCCTATCGAGTCGAGCCGCATAACTCTGTCGGACAAAAGTAAAATCCACCCCGCCAACTACATCACCTCCCACGTCGTGCAACGCAACCCCTTGCAGAATATCACCCAAAAGTTGAGAATAAAACCCACTACCCCGCGTTTCCACGTCCCGACGTCGTGTAACGCAATTCCAGTCACCTCCCACGACGGTTACCGCGGGTAGCGACCAGAAGTGATTCACAAGCGTCTCCTGAAAAAACTGATTTTTTGTAATCGCATCCCTTGCTGCAGGTCCATAAACGCTAATGAATCTGACTCTCATCGTACCCCACAACCCGTCAATGTGCACTAAGCGACAGTCAGACCCAAGTTCCCAATGATGTAGCCGAAAAGGACTGTTCTCTCGTATTAACACTGCCACACCACCCTTTAACTGCGGACTATTCACTCCATACACAACATAACCTCGTATTCTCAATTCACCCACATCCCGATAATTGTGCTCTTGGAGAAACACAACATCAGGCTTAAAATGACATAAACACTGCTCAAAATCATCTTTCCTGTGAGCCACCCGTAAACCATTGACATTTATAGTTAAACACTGGAATGTTGCTGGCTTTCGTCACACACATTCACTCGTAATACATTGAGACATTGAGCGACATCACCGTCTGTGCCACAGACATTGCCAAGCGGGAGGCTCGCCACCCTGGCATTGTCGTCAAAGCCATTAGCCGCAGTCGTGGCCCACGACTTTTTCCCAGGTCGTTGTCCTGGTGTCAGTTGATCGTCACTACTTGAATTCCCTGCCGTCCGCTTACGGGAGCTCCCGTCGACAACGGTGCGGGCGGCCATGGTCGTGTGTGCATGGACGTCCATGCTAGTAATTATCACAGTGGGTCCGTCTGGAGTAGCAATCGTTGACGGTGGGCTACCAATGCTATTATCGGACGCCACTGGGGTGGATGGTGGAGCTGGACACTCCTCCACCGCACCATACAATTTCGGAAATGATACAGGGAGGTCTAGCTCTACCTCACGAGGTGGAACAACATCAGTTGATGTTGCTGTGACACCGTCATCAGTAACGCTCGTCTCCATACAGGGCAATGTTACACACGGTGAATCAGGTGTAGTGACAGGTACATCGAGGGAAGGCTGTTGAGGCTTTGGTGTTGGATGGATGCCCTCGCCTACCATGGACTCGTGGGCTTGTGTAGGAGCGTCTGACGACACACGCTGCTCACCCTGTTGACGGGAATGCCGACTATCACATTGATACGCCATGTGTCCATACGTGTCACATAACCGACACGTCTTCCTTTGCCCCGGGTAATACACATATACCTGAGTATGGTAGACATCGAGGAGAACAAAAGACGGGATGGCAATTTTGATGGACATTTTTACTGAAAACGACCCGTCAGGTTTACCTTCAAATGGGCCATGGATCCATACACCTGGATAAGTCTGGTGAATCATCCCAAATTTGGTGAAAACCTTACGGATTGCATGCTCATCAGCTTCGAAAGGGACGTTTCAAATCTTGACCCATGTGTAAGCGCGGGACACATCCCGAAGACACACTGCCACAGTTGAGTTCACCTGACAACGTAGATCTTGATAACGTTGAACAACATCCTCATACACTGTAGTAGTCGTAAACTTGACGAAAACCCGAGAAGCACCATTTACTGAAACACCATAGATGTCATCGTTGGAGATCTTATATGTGTCTTGCAGGATTTGGAGTAGGAGGACGTCAACATTATGATCCAACAAAGATCCCTACAAAATCTCCACACATACAGTGTTAACTCGTCGGAGGTTTCCCTCCATCTTGTGGGGTAATGTTGATTTTCGCCACTAGAGAGTGAGGCGCAGAGCACACAACCACTCAACTCAGTACCTGTGAAGCAACTGAGTAGAGTCTGCACAAAGGTCCACTCGGCCTGAAAGCGAAGAGGACAATTGCCGGATCACCACTACTTGGAAAGGCCCGGGCCGAGAGAGTACCGGCTAATAAGAAAAAAAAAATCAAGGTGCTATTCACAGGTGCTAAAGTGTAATAAGTTCACTATTTTACCATTATTTTCCCTAGCTCATTTATTTGATTACCACTTTTTTTGTTCACCACAAATTTTTTTTTTTTAGTCCCTAATTGGACAATTGTGATCAGGTCAACGACGCTGGAATCAGGACATTCGTACGTCAATACAAACTGGACTGGAGATTCATAAGGATTATCGAATGGACGAAGATTGGAAAACAGTGTGTGTTGTGTTCGCAAATCTGTGTTAGTTTACACACAGATTAGCATCATTCCTGGTGATCCTTGGATTGTGTTCAGTGCTTCAGAACAGTGAGCCACGAGAGGGTTGCTATGGGCCCCGACTGGGGCTCTGAGCCTCACATCTCTGCACCCAGTGTGGGCTGCTGTGAGGTCACAGGCAGCAGCTCTGCTGCTGGCTCTGTCCCCACACCTACGGTCACCATAATAGATCCAGGAGAGCGGCCTAAACGTTCATTGGAATGCGGGGACGAGTTTGAGGATGATGTGGGGCAGGTGGGAGCCCCCACCAAGAAGGCCAAGGATGCAGTGGAGACTACTGTATCTACCAATCTGCCACTAGGTCCGTCGGCAGCCCTTACCCAAGGAGACTTGCACGACCAGATGGCCATAGGGGTCGTGGAAGGAAGCCAGGAGGATGTAGCTCCTCAACTAGCAAGGATAGAGCCATCCCAGGTCCATACACCAGTTGCGCCGGCCTCCACAGTGGACGGGGACTTGCTGACTCCACGTGGAAGGAGGAATTCCCGCTCAGCTCGGGTACAAGCAACTAGGGCCTTCAACAAATTCAAGATTCCCAACTACGGGTTTGTAAGGTATCTGGAAGGTCTACTCTGCTTCAAGTTCCGCTGCGAGTTCACTCTCAGGAGCGAGGTTATGGTCATTCCTCGGGACGAAGACTCTTACGAGGAGTTGAAGGGGCTGGTTGTGACCCATCCCAGGATGGTGGAACTGGTTGCTTCGGAGAGGGTGTACAAGGGGGTGCTCTTACACGTCCCTGTGCCCCTCCCACTGGACCCCATTTTGGAAGTGCCCAATATTGTCAAGGCAGAGCAACTCACTACAACGGTGAACAAGATGCCCACCCGCCAGGTGCTGATCCACCACAAAGGTCCACTTCCCATGCACCTGGACCTTGGAGTCTGGGGAAGATTCAAGACCCGACCATACCTGTCAGGCCCAGTACAATGCTTCAACTGTCAGGGGTTCAATCATATTGCAGCCACCTGCCAGCGAGAGAAGAAGTGTGGTGTGTGCAGCAAGGCACACGACTCGAAGGACTGCACTGCAATCCTCAAACAGCCAACTGGCAAAGCCCTTCGGCCAGAGCCCAAGTGTGCCAACTGCTCAAAGAGGCACCATGCCTGGAACTGGAGCTGTCCTGTGATGGTGCAGCACTGGCAGCAGGTTCGTCATTGGAATGACCCAACAGCCCCGATGCCACCCAGCCTTGGAACTGCCCAGCAACAGTCGGAATGGGCTCCAACCACAGTTCCACTGATACTGCAGGAGGGCAATATCAGTGAGTTCCCAGCACTGGGCTCCCAGCGGTGGCATCAGGGGGCAGGCACTGGTTTGCAGCAGCGTGGTCAACTGCGGGGTCAGATGGCAAGGTGGCCAAGAAGACAGAATCATTGGGAAAAACAGCCACAGGCCAGGCACACCACCCAGCAGGTCTCAGCTGGGCACCATCATTCCTTGCCATACCACCAGCAGGCCTCTTCACAAGGGCAGGCCCCAACTGTGAGTGGCCAGAGTCAGGCAGAGGTTCCCTGCCGAGGGACTCAGAAGCCCATGGCCACTCAGGCCGGGCCCAGGGTGCACCCAGCTTATGCTGCTGCAGTGTCGACAGCCACCCAGACATACCCAGTGATCCAGCTCAATGCCTGCAGAGGTAATGGTCGAATCATTTCCGGATCGACTGAAGAAAACCATCGAGGTCATCTCAGCACTCCTCTGCCGGCTGCTGACATTGGCAGAGGACAGGGGCACCTGCAGGCAGCTCCTGTCATGGATGCTGGGCGTAGTCCTACTGGACAGGAAAGACTCACTGGAACTTCAAGCCATCATCCAGGAGTTCTTCCAGTCGGTGATGGAGGAGGCCCTGGAGTTGCCAACAATGGACGACGAGTCCCAGGCAGAGATGGAATCAGTGGGTCATCTCTGTGGCCCTTGAAGATCCTCCAGTGGAACATTTGCGGAATGCAGCGGAAAATTCACTTAGTGATTGAAGCTGCAGCTCAGGATGAGGTTGATGTCTGCCTGTTTAAGGAGACACTCATCGATTCGTCACGTCAAATGCAGCCACGTAGTCTGGGATTCTCGGCCTACCTTCAGCACCTGGAAGGGACTGGCAGGGGCACGGCGATCTACGTCAGGACCACTATCCCTCATTCAATCTCCAATGACCCCATCAACTGTGTGGAGGGCGTAGAGGTTCAGGCTGTCATCCTACACCTAGCGGATGGACGTCTCGCGGTTTACAATATTTACACAAGCTCTCGGTACACCCTTGACATTTCAGAGGTGGCAGCACTCGCCCCACGGGAGGGTCTTGTTGTGGCTGGGGATGTCAATGTCCACCACCCAATACTTTCTTCTGTCTCTTCTACCAACACAGCTGGGAGGCACCTTGTGGCTGTGCTGGAGGAGGTCCCTGAGATCGCCCTCCTCAATAATGGTGAGGCAACCCATCACTACGGTGGCCGCTTGGACTTCACACTCACCTCTAGGCGGTTGCTCTCGAGTGCTAGATGGGAGGTCCACCCCCGTCTCACCAGTGATCACTTTGCAGTGGTCACCACGCTGATGGTCCAGCGGTGCCCGCTCCCCACACCTACCCCAGATGGAATCTAAAAAAAGCCGACTGGCAGTGCTTCCAGGAGGTCATTGAGTGCTGGTGGGCAGAGTCTCCTCTTACGGAAGACCCAGATGAGGTGGCTCAAAGCTTGCAGGTGGCCTTCACATGTGCAGCTGAGGCAGCCAAACCTAAGGTTACTGGCGGAGGGTCATATAATCGTGACTGGTGGTTTTGCAATGTGGACATCAGGGAGCAGAACCACCGCATCAATGTCGTATGCAAGATGCACAGGCGTAATCCCACGGTTGAGTTTATGCGTCTGTTCAGGGAAGTGGTGCAGCATGCATGCTATGTCTCACACAGGGTCCGGCAGGCTAAATGGTTCAAGTGATGTGCCTCCTTCAGCTACTCTTCCACCTTATCTGAGATTTGGACCAAGTTACGATTGGCCACTGGGCAGTGTCACAGTGTGGCTCGGTTGCACCCAGACCCCGCAACGGAACGTCTGGTGGACCTTTTCACCTCCAGAGAGGCCATGGCTCAACTGCCTCAGGATCTCCAGGACCTCAAAGCCACCCTCCTTCCTAGAAGGATGATGGTGATCCAGTGGCATGCCAGGCTAAGGATGTCACGGATGAAGACTTCACCGACCAGGAGCTCCAGGCAGCCTTCACATCTCATCGGGACACTGCACCGGGGCATGATGGTATCACCTATGGCATGATCACTCGGTCTGGCCATTCTGGACATTCAGCTGTCCTGGGGGTCGTCAACCAGACTTGGCGAGCTGGCAAACTCCCTGTCGTATGGAAGGAGGCTGACATCATACCGATTCCTAAGCCTGGGGATCCTGGCAGTGTGAGACCCATCTCCCTCACCAGTTGCATCTCGAAGGTGTCTGAAAGGATGGTGTTGGAGCACCTGAGGTGGAAACTTGGCCCTCCTCATAAACACCTCTATGGCTTCACCAGAGGAGTGGGCACTTTCGAAAGCCTTACCACTCTACTGGCCGGCTTTGGGTTGGACGCCCAAGCCCACATTGTTGTCTTTCTTGACCTCGAGAAAGCTTTTGAGCTAGCCAGTGCACCTGCCATCCTCTCACTCTTGGCCCACAGGGGGGTTAAAGGCAGGCTGCTTTCATGGATTCGTTACTATCTCCAGGACAGGCGGGCCCAGGTATGCTTCCAGGGGCATGCCTCTTCTCTCAAGACCCTGGACAATGGCACTCCACAGGGCAGGGTGCTTAGTCCCACCCTGTTCAATGTACTGATGCACCAGCTGGTGTGCCTGCCTTTCTCCAGAGGCACCATCCTCCTCAGCTATGCCGATGACCTGGCACTTCTCGTACCTAGGAAGCGCCGGCTTTTGCAGCGTGCCCAGGAGGACCTCGATCTGCTGGCTTCCACCTGCCGTCACTTGGGGCTCAAGATATCTTTGGCAAAATCCAAAGCCATGATCCTTCGCACCAAGGTGCCCAATCAGAGGCTGCGTGTCCTGGGCATCGACCTGGAGTGGGTTCACAGTTATAGGTACCTTGGCATCTACATTGACAGGCACCTCACCTTCCTGAAACATATGCGCCACATTAAAGAGAGGGCTCTGCAGAGGGTCAGGGCATTGAGTGCCATGGCCAACCCTAGGGTTGGGGCCAGCCTCGAGGTCATGAGGTTGTTCTACATCCAGGAAATACGTTCCCTCGTTGACTATGGGGCACTTGCTCTGGTTCACGCCAGACCCACAAACATCAAATCCCTCTGTGTCATCCAGAACACAGCTGTACGGGCCATGCTGGGGGCTGCTAGGTGGGCCAATGCAGTGGCTCTGAATCTTGAGGTGCAGCTACAGCCTCTTGAAGACAGGATCCAACGGGTAGCTGCCAGGAGGATTGCAAAGTATCTCCGACTGCCAGGGGCTGACAAACTGATGAGAGATTTACGGGTCCGCCAGGGACAGGTCATTCCACTGCATCCCGGATGTCGATGGATGTGGTCGGTAGCAGATGCCACACAGAAGCTCTTGTCCATGACATTGCTCCAGGCGGGAGGCTGCGGCAGACTGGCAGCGAACTACACGGTGCCACCCCCTTGGGCACCTGAGCTCTTTGCGGTGTGCTGGACAACCCTACCAGACAGGAAGAGGCATTGCACCAGGAACATTCTGCACCACCTTGCCTCGGCTAGCATTGTGTGTGCGGAAGGCCCAGGGTGTGTGCCATATTACACTGATGGCTCCAGAGACCCAGTGGCAGGCCGCACAGCTGCTGGGATGTTCCACAGCAATCTGACAGCAGGTTGGCGCCTCCCAGACCATTGCACCATCCTCCAGGCCGAACTCTTTGCCATCGAACAAGCTCTGCGGCATGCTCTTGCAGACCATCAGCATCCCCCCATCATCCACATTGATTCCAAGGCAGCGATCCAAGCGCTTATGCACAGAGAGCCAAAGGATAACATACACTTAATCACATCCATCCGGGGTGACCTGCAGACTCTCATGGCCCAGGGTCGCAGGGCTACCATCAACTGGATCCCGAGCCATGTGGGTATCCCTGGCAATGATGCTGCAGATGAGGCTGCTAGGACTGCAACCCTCGAGGCACAGCCACGTGCTGCGATCTCCATCAGCCTCAACCAGATTGTGCTGTGGGCTGCTTGTGCAGCCAGGCACCCATTCCCTGACCCTGGGGATTCACGGAGCCTCTGTTGGTATGTCAGGGCGACCCACAGGGTGCCCCCTCCAAGTATTCGGACACAGTCCTGGGAACTGAGGGTGCATATCCACCATCTACGCTTAGGGAATCCCACCACTGCACGGATTGTTGAACGGGCACGAGAGGAGCTCTGTGCCCATTGTGACCGAATGGTTCAGCAGCCCTTGGTGCACTACCTGTTAGACTGCCCGGCTACGATGCCCCATCGCTGTAGACACTTCCCAATGACCCCAGTAGGGCAGACCTGAGAGGATGAGGCAGCACATCTTGTGTACTTAGCTGTCAGGGACTTGGAAACCTTACTTCCAGTCCTTGCACGTCATCCGCCCCCGCGCTGAAGTTGCTGCAAGGGCCTGCTTTGGGCCTCCATTGCACTGCACACCAGACACTGTTAGTGCACACTAACGTTTGGTATGTCATCTGTCCATAGGGCCGGTTAGGTACCCCCCCCTTCCTGCTGAAGAAATGCCACACAGGTGCAAGTAATGATAAATGTCACTTTCATACCCGGGGAGCCAATGCCGGGTCACCAAAATGGAAGAGACCCGGGCCGGGATTACCGGCGAATCAAATATAATAGAATAGAATCAACAGTGAAGATCAGGAATTTCATTTCATAAGGATTATCGACTGGACGAAGATTGGAAAACAGTGTGTGTTGTGTTTGCAAATCTGTGATTTGCGTTGTTCCTGGTGATCCTTGGACTGTGTTCAGTGCTTCAGAGCAGTGAGCCACGAGATGGTGGGTATGGGCCCCGACTGGGGCTCTGAGCCTCACAGCTCTGCACCCAGTGTGGGCGGCTGTGAGGTTACAGGCAGTAGCTCTGCTGCTGGCTCTGTCCCCACACCTACAGTCACCATGACAGATCCAGGAGAGCGGCCTAAACGTTCCTTGGAATGCGGGGACGAGTTGGAGGACGACGTGGGGCAGGTGGGAGCCCCACCAACAAGGCCAAGGATGCAGTGGAGACTACTGTACCTACCAATCTGCCACTAGGTCCGTCGGCAGCCCCTACCCAAGAAGACTTGCACCACCAGATGGCTATAGGGGTCGTGGAAGGAAGCCAGGAGGATGTAGCTCCTCAAGTGGCAAGGATGGAGTCATCCCAGGTCCCTACACCAGTTGCGTTGGCCTCCACAGTGGACGGGGACTGGCTGACTCCACGTGGAAGGAGGAGTTCCCGCTCAGCTCGGGCACAAGCAACCAGGGCCTTCAACAAATTCAAGGTTCCCAACTACAGGTTTGTAAGGTATCTGGAAGGTCTCCCCCACCTCAAGTTCCGCTGCGAGTTCACTCTCAGGAACGAGGTTCTGGTCATTCCTCGGGACGAAGACTCTTACGAGGAGTTGAAGTGGCTGGTTGAGACCCATCCCAGCATGGTGGAACTGCTGGCTTCGGAGAAGGTGTACAAGGGGGTGCTTTTACACGTCCCTGTGCCCCTCCCACTAGACCCCATTTTGGAAGTGCCCAATATTGTCAAGGCGGAGCGACTCACTGCAACGGTGAACAAGGTGCCCACCCGCCAGGTGCTGATCCACCACAAAGGTCCACTTCCCACGCACCTGGACCTTGGGGTCTGGGGAAGATTCAAGACCCGACCATACCTGTCAGGCCCAGTACAATGTTTCAACTGCCAGGGGTTCAATCATATTGCAGCCACCTGCCAGTAAGAGAAGAAGTGTGGTGTGTGCAGCAAGGCACACGACTCAAAGGACTGCATTGCAATCCTCAAACAGCCAACTGGCGAAGCCCTTTGGCCAGAGCCCAAGTGTGCCAACTGCTCAAAGAGACACCATGCCAGGAACCGGAGCTGTTCTGTGATGGTGCAGCACTGGCAGCAGGTTCGTCATCGGAACGACCCGACAGCCCCGACGCCACCCAGCCTTGGAACTGTCCAGCAACAGTCAGCATGGGCTCCAATCACGGTTCCCCGGATACCCCAGGAGGGCAATACCAGCGAGTTCCCAGCACTGGGCTCCCAGCGGTGGCATCAGGGGGCAGACACTGGTTTGCAGCAGCGCAGTCAACTGCGGGGTCAGATGGCAAGGTGGCCAAGAAGACAGATTCATTGGGAAAAACAGCCACAGGCCATGCACACTGCCCAGCAGGTCCCAGCTGGGCACCAACATTCCTTGCCATACCGCCAGCAGGTCTCTTCCCAAGGGCAGGCCCCTACTGTGAGTGGCCAGAGTCAGGCAGAGGTTCCCCGCCAGGGGACTTGGAAGTCCATGGCCACTCATGCCGGGCCCAGGGTGCACCCAGCTTATGCTGCAGCAGTTTCGACAGCCACCCAGACATAACAAGTGACCCAGCTCCGACTCGGCGGGTCGTCCAGCTCAGTGCCTGCAGAGGTAATGGTCGAATCCTTTCCTGATCGACTGAAGAAAACAATCGGGGTCATCTCAGCGCTCCTCTGTCGGCAGAGGACAGGGGCGCCTGCAGGCAGCTCCTGTCATGGATGCTTGGCATGGTCCTACTGGACAGGAAAGACTCAATGGAACTTCAAGCCATCATCCAGGAGTCCTTCCAGTCTGTGATGGAGGAGGCCCCAGAGTCGCCAACAACGGACGACGAGTCCCAGGCAGAGATGGAATCAGTGAGCCACCTCTGCGGCCCTTGAAGATCCTCCAGTGGAACATATATGGGCTGCAGCGGAAAATTCACTTAGTGATTGAAGCTGCAGCTCAGGATGAGGTTGATGTCTTCCTGTTGCAGGAGACACTCACCTATTTGTCACGTCAAATGCAGCCACGTATTCCGGGATTCTCTGCCTACCTTATGTGCTTGGAAGAGACTGGCAGGGGCACGGCTATCTATGTCAGGACCACTATCCCACATCCAATCTCCACTGACCCCATCGACTGTGGGGAGGGCGTAGAGGTTCAGGCTGTCACCCTACACCTGGTGGGTGGACCTCTCGTGGTTTACAATATTTACAGAAGCTCTGGGTACACCCTTGACATTTCAGAGGTGGCAGCACTCGCCCCACGGGAGGGTCTTGTTGTGGCTGGGGATGTCAATGCCCACCACCCAATACTTTCTTCTGTCTCTCCTACCAACGCAGCTGGGAGGCACCCTGCGGCTGTGCTGGAGGAGGTCCCTGAGATCGCCCTCCTCAATAATGGTGAGCCAGTCCATCACTATGGTGGCCGCTTGGATGTCACACTCATCTCTAGGCAGTTGCTCTCGAGCGCGAGATCGGAGGTCCACCCCCATCTCACCAGTGATCACTTTGCAGTGGTCACTACGCTGATGGTCCAGTGGTGCCTGCTCCCCACACCTACCCCCAGATGGAATCTAAAAAAGGCCGACTGGCAGTGCTTCTTGGAGGTCATTGAGCGCTGGTGGGTGGAGTCTTCTCTTCCAGAAGACCCAGATGAGGCAGTTCAAAGCTTGCAGGTGGCCTTCACATGTGCAGCTGAGGCAGCAATACCTAAGATTACAGGCGGAGGGTCATATAAACGTGACTTGTGGTTTTACAATGAGGACATCAGGGAACAGAACCTCCACATCAATGTTGTACGCAAGATGCACAGGCGTAAACCCAAGGTTGAGTCCATGCGTCTGCTCCGGGAAGTGGTGCGGCATGCACGCCATGTCTCACACAGGGTTCGGCAGGCTAAATGGTTCGAGTGGTGTGCCTCTTCAGCTACTCCTCCACCTTATCTGAGATTTGGACCAAGTTACGATTGGCCACTGGGCAGCGTCGCAGTGTGGCTCAGTTGCACCCAGACCCCGCAATGGAGGCAGAGCATCAGGTGGACCTATTCACCTCCAGATCGGCCATGGCTCAACTGCCTCAGGATCTGCAGGACCTCCAAGCCACCCTCCTTCCTAGAAGGGTGATGGTGATCCAAGCAGCATGCCAGGTTAAGGACGTAACGGATGAAGACTTCACCGACCAGGAACTCCAGGCAGCCTTCACATCTCATCGAGATACTGCACCGGGGCATGATGGTATCACCTATGGCATGATCACTTGGTCTGGCCATTCTGGACATTCAGCTGTCCTGGGGGTCGTCAACCAGACTTGGCGAGCTGGCAAACTCCCTGTCGTATGGAAGGAAGCTGACATCATACTGATTCCTAAGCCTGGGGATCCTGGCAGTGTGAGACCCATCTCCCTCACCAGTTGCATCTCGAAGGTGTCTGAAAGGATGGTGTTGGAGCGCCTGAGGTGGAAGCTTGGCCCTCCTTAAAAACACCTCTATGGTTCACCAGAGGAGTGGGCACTTTCGAAAGCCTTACCACTCTACTGACCGGCATTGGGTCGGACGCCCAAGCCCACATTGTTGTCTTTCTTGACCTCGAGAAAGATTTTGAGCTAGCCAGTGCACCTGCCATCCTATCACTCTTGGCCCACAGGGGGATTAAAGGCAGGCTGCTTTCATGGCTTCGTTCCTATCTCCAGGACAGGCGTGCCCAGGTACGCTTCCAGGGGCATGCCTCTTCTCTCAAGACCCTGGACAACGGCACTCCACAGGGCGGGGTGCTTAGTCCCACCCTGTTCAATGTACTGATGCACCAGCTGGTGTGCCTGCCTTTCTCCAGAGGCACCGTCCTCCTCAGCTATGCCGATGACCTGGCACTTGTCGTACCTAGGAAGCGCCAGCTTTTGCAGCGTGCCCAGGAGGACCTCGATCTGCTGGCTTCCACCTGCCGTCACTTGGGACTCAAGATATCTGCGGCGAAATCCAAAGCCATGATCCTTCGCACCAAGGTGCCCAATCAGAGGCTGCGGGTCCTGGGCATCGACCTGGAGTGGGTTCACAGTTATAGGTACCTTGGCATCTACATTGACAGGCACCTCACCTTCCTGAAACATATGCGCCACATTAAAGAGAGGGCTCTGCAGAGCGTCAGGGCATTGAGTGCCATGGCCAACCCTAGGGTTGGGGCCAGCCTCGAGGTCATGAGGTTGTTCTACATCCAGGCAATACGTTCCCTCGTTGACTATGGGGCACTTGCTCTGGTTCACGCCAGACCCACAAACATCAAATCCCTCTGTGTCATCTAGAACACAGCTGTACGGGCCATGCTGGGGGCTGCTAGGTGGGCCAATGCAGTGGCTCTGAACCTTGAGGTGCAGCTACAGCCTCTTGAAGACAGGATCCAACTGGTAGCTGCCAGGAGGATTGCAAAGTATCTCCGACTGCCAGGGGCTGACAAACTGATGAGAGATTTACGGGTCCGTCAGGGACAGGTCATTCCACTGCATCCCGGTTGCCGATGGATGTGGTCGGTAGCAGATGCCACACAGAAGCTCTTGCCCATGACATTGCTCCAGGCTGGAGGCTGCGACAGACTGGCAGCGAACTACACGGTGCCACCCCCTTGGGCACCAGAGCTGTTTGCGATGAGCTGGACAACCCTACCAGACAGCAAGAGGCATTGCACCCGGGACATTCTGCACCACCTTGCCTCGGCTAGCATTGTGGGTGCGGAAGGCCCAGGGTGTGTGCCATATTACACCGATGGCTCCAGAGACCCAGTGGCAGGCCGCACAGCTGCTGGGATGTTCCACAGCAATCTGAAAGCAGGTTGGCGCCTCCCAGACCATTGCACCATCCTCCAGGCCGAACTCTTTGCCATCCAACAAGCTCTGCGGCATGCTCTTGCAGACCATCAGCATCCCCCCATCATCCACGTTGATTCCAAGGCAGCGATCCAAGCGCTTATGCACAGAGAGCCAAAGGACAACATACACTTAATCACATCCATCCGGGGTGACCTGCAGACTCTCATGGCCCAGGGTCGCAGGGCTACCATCAACTGGATCCCGATCCATGTGGCAATGATGCTGCAGATGAGGCTGCTAGGACTGCAACCCTCGAGGCACAGCCACGTGCTGCGATCTCCATCAGCCTCAGCCAGATTGCGCAGTTGGCTGCTGGTGCGGCGAGGCGCCCATTCCCTAACCCTGGGGAGTCACGGAGCCTCTGTTGGTATGTCAGGGCGACCCACAGGGTGCCCCCTCCAAGTATTCAGACACAGTCCAGGGAACTGAGGGTGCATATCCACCGCCTACGCTTAGGGTATCCCACCACTGAGCGGATTGTTGAACAGGCACGAGAGGAGCTCTGTGCCCATTGTGACCGAATGGTTCCGCAGCCCTTGGTGCACTACCTTTTAGACTGCCCGGCTATGATGCCCCTTCGCCGTAGACACTTCCCAATGACCCCAGTAGGGCAGACCCGAGAGTATGAGGCAGCACATCTTGTGTACTTAGCTGTCAGGGACTTGGAAACCTTACTTCCAGTCCTTGCACGTCATGCGCCCCCCCGCTGAAGTTGTGCGAGGGCCTGCTTTGGGCCTCCATTGCACTGCACACCAGCCACTGTTAGTGCACACTAACGTTTGGTACGTCATCTGGCCATAGGGCCGGTGAGGTACCACCCCCCTTCCTGCTGAAGACCTGCCACACAGGTGCAAGTAACGATAAATGTCACTTCCCTACCTGGGGAGATAATGCCGGGTCACCAAAATGGAAGAGACCTGGGCCAGGATTACCGGCGAATCAAATAGAATAGAATAGAACAGTAAATGAGATCGATACATCGACACCATGCCTAACCCTTCTAGGGTAGGGTAGGTGTCTGAGCCCGAGCCTTTAGCTCATAAGACTGTCATTCCCATTTGCCCCCTTGGGGCGGGAATGGCAGACCAGAGAGGCCTAGCTTGTGGCTAGGCCTGGGGACAGTTGGTCCCAAAGATGAGGAGGTACTTGTATCTCCTCCCATGGGAGTCTTCGGTCTCAGACACTCCGTCAAGAGGGAGCCAAGGCCGGGCCACCACTTGGAAAAGGCCCAGGCTGGAAGAATACCGGCTAATCTTTAATATTAATAATAATGAGATCGATACCATGCCTAACCCTTCTAGGGTAGGGTAGGTGCCTGAGCCTGAGCCTTTAGCTCATAAGACTGTCATTCCCATTTGCCCCCTTGGGGCGGGGATGGCAGCCCAGAGAGGCCTAAATAACAAAAAGGCACAATACCGTGACTGGAACGATACACAAATAACCCGCACATAAAAGAGAGAAGCTTACGACGACGTTTCGGTCCGACTTGGACCATTGACAAAGTCACACTAACAGAGGTGGAGCAGGACGGCTATATATAGGGAGGAAGAGGTGGAGGTAGTAGTAGTAGTAGTAGTAGTAGTAGTACAAGAATTGTATATAATACCGACGAGATGAAATTAAGACACATGCACAACACCCGGGCATCCCCATCGTAAACCTCTTCCTGCCTATATATAGTCGTCCTGCTCCACCTCTGTTAGTGTGACTTTGTCAATGGTCCAAGTCGGACCGAAACGTCGTCGTAAGCTTCTCTCTTTTATGTGCGGGTTATTTGTGTACAGAGAGGCCTAGCTTGTGGCTAGGCCTGGGGACAGTTGGTCCCAAAGATGAGGAGGTACTTGTGCCTCCTCCCATGGGAGACTTAAGTCTCAGACACTCACTAAAGAGGGAGCCAAGGCCGGGCCACCACTTGGAAAAGGCCCGGGCCGGGAGAATACCGGCTAATCTTTAATAATAATAATAATAATTCGGGTGAGGCATCGACACCATGCCTAACCCTTCTAGGGTAGGGTAGGTGCCTGAGCCCGAGCCTTTAGCTCATAAGACTGTCATTCCCATTTGCCCCCTTGGGGCGGGGATGGCAGACCAGAGAGGCCTAGCTTGTGGCTAGATCTGGGGACAGTTGGTCCCATGGATGAGGAGGTACTTGTGCCTCCTCCCATGGGAGACTTAGGTCTCAGACACTCCCTAAAGAGGGAGCCAAGGCCGGGCCACCACTTGGAAAAGGCCCAGGCCGGGAGAATACCGGCTAATCTTTAATAATAATAATAATAACAGTAAATGAACAAAGATAATTATTATTTATCAGTTAGACAAGTAGGAATTTGGGACACCTAGGTCGCAAAAAATGTCCCCCTTCGATACCTACAACTGTCATATCCACAAGTTGCTCTTGTCAAAAAGCACATTCGCTGCCTGACCACGGTAGAGTGCGGTTGTGCTCTGCACCCCTCTGCTGTTTTCAGGCGAGCTACCTTGTACCAACATGGCGCTGAGTGTGAGGAGGCGCGTAAATACCATTGGTATTGAGCTGCTTCGTGGGGCGATTTCACCCTCTTCAGCGCAGGTATTACTCCCAACAATCATTAGGGAGATCTATGGAATCCAGGACGATGAGGTGTATGGTGTAGCCCTGAATGGGGCCTACAGAATCTTCGTCAAACTGAATTCCACGTCCGTGTACGAGTCTTTGGTGATGAGATACCAAGACGTGAGTCTTGGCACTACTCCAGCTGTGAAGGTGCGTTTGATCGACGTATCTCGCCACTTTACGTGGGTTAAGATTCGTAATGTCCCATTGGAGGCAGATGAAGCTGACATCAGGAATGTTTGTGAGGCACATGGGACCGTACATCTGGCACAACAGGGCAAGTGGATGGCAGGTGCTTACATGGGCCGTCTGGAGGGAACCTTTTCCCTGAAGATAACTCTGAGACATCCCATACCATCTTACGTCGTGTTGGAGGACTTCAGGATGCAAGTTATGGTATCGTATGCTGGACAGAGACGTACGTGCAGAATATGTGGGGCATACGACCATATGGCGGCAGTGTGTGTGAAGCTGAGGAGGGTGCCTGCACAAACTGGTGAAGCACCAGTTACCAGAGTGATAGCTGTTGTTGAGAGCCCCACGCGAAAGCAAGGGCTTGGGCGCTTGTGGAGTGAAGAGGTGGAGGATTCCAAAGAGGAGAATGGCGTGTGAGGTAAGCTGTGACGTAAAAGGATCTGTTACTAGGCAAGGGAAAAGTACAGAAGTGCAAGTGCAGGAGGAGGTGCCGGCTCTAGAGGAAGAGCTTCAGGAAGTGTTAAGGACATTGATGCCGCCTGCAGAGGATGTTGTTCCTGAGCTAGTGAGAGGCACGGCATTGCCTGTAGAGGAATGTAATGATAAAAACAATAGCAGGGTTGATGGGCCAACTGTAAGCGTGAGTTGTCGCCGTGTGCTGTGGAACGAGGCATGGTGGAGGTTGAGGTACATCGTGAGGGAACCTCATTAGATAACATGGATGTGGAGGGCATCACGAGGAAGAGAGCGGCGGCGTCAGACTCAGATGATGTCCTGATGCCGGCGCAGAGGTCTGGGAGGAAGGAAGAGCACTGTCGAGGTAGTCAAGATAAGAGGCATCACAAAAAAGGGGGGGGGTTGATGTTGTGAAGCCTTGTGCTGGCTCTGGGGCAGGAGGCCCTGGGATGAATGAAGAGAGGAGGAAGGGTTGGAAACTATAAAGAGGCCTTAGGTGTATGACTGTGAACGTAAATGGACTGTGTAATAGTGTGAAGAGGGAATGGTTTCGAATGTTTCTGTATAAATATAGGGTGGATGTAGTGTTCCTGCAAGAACACAATTTCAAGGAGGGAAGAGTGCTCGAGGTGGAAGGGTTTCGGGTCATGACTCTGCCATCTGTACGTCTGAAAGGTGGTGTGGGAATATTGATCAGGGAGGCGAGCCTGTTTGTGTTGCTAAGTGAGGGGGAGGGGGGGAAGAGTATTGCGCGTGGACGGGTGGTGGATGGGGCAGATGGTATCCTTTGTGTGTATGCACCTGCAGAAAATGATGTGAGAGTAAAAAGGGATTTTGTATGTGAAGAACTAGTTTTCTTCTTACGTGGTTTACCTGCGGTGGCCATCGTTGGTGGGGACTGGAACTGCGTTATTAGGAGGGCTGATATGGAACCAAAAGGGGTGGGGCACGTGTCGGCGGCCTTGCGAGATCTTCTGAGGGATATTCAGTTGTGGGATGCAGTTGGAGGAGGGGCGTGGGACGTAGAGCACACTTTTGTAAGAAGGGGTTACGCAGCTAGGTTGGATAGGCTGCATATATCTCAAGGGGTTTGGTTGACATTTTCCGTACAATAGAAGTAGCTTATTCAGATCATCGGGCGGTAGTAGCAGAGGTGGGGTGGGAGTTACTAGCAGGTATATCTAGGGGTTATTGGAAGTTAAATACAAGTGTGTTAGGCGATGAGGAGGGGATAGAGGGATTTGCAACGCTGTTGGCGGGGTTACGTGCAGAAGTAAATGGGGTAGAGGATGTGGTGATATGGTGGGATGGTGTGGCTAAAGAACGGATTAAGCAATATTACGTGAAGGAAGGGAAACGTATCAATTCTTTAAAATATGGGCTTGCCAACTATTAGGAGGATAGGTTACGGGGTTGTTATGCGAGGGGGGCGGTGGCGGGCACTTATCCAATGGATGATATTATGGCAATTAAAGGGAGACTATGTGAGGTGCAGGATGAGAGGTTCCAAGCGGTGTGGGTACAGGCGGGGGTGGAAGAGGTGTTATGGGGCGATAGACCTTCATCGTGCGTATTGCGTAGGCAGAAACAAAGACAGCAGGCAATGACTATATACCATGGCTGGAGGTTCATGAGTCGATAGGAGGGTACAGGGAGGGGCAGGTCATACAAGCTATGGAAGGAATGGGGGCGTTTGCTGATAAGTGGTATGAGAAGTACTGCCAACGAGAAGGGGTAGAGAATGGGGTTTTAGAACAGGTGTGTGGGAGTGTGGTATGTCAGTTGCGTAACAGTGATAGGGAAGCACTGGGTGGGGAAATAACTGAGGGGGAAATATGGAGGGCTTTAAGTGGAATGTGAAAGGGCAAAGCTCCAGGAATTGATGGACTCCTGGCAGAGTTTTATCAGCAGCAATGAGAATTAATGAGGCATTTTTTGGTTAGGTTATTAAATTGCATGAAGGAGAGAGGTGAGCTGGGTGAGAAGCATGCAACGGCTGTCGTTGTATTGGTACCGAAGGGTAAGGGGCAGCATACGCTTCGGGATTACCGGGCGATCTCGTTGTTATGCGCAGATTACAAATTGTTTGTGAAGATTTTGGGAAATCGGGTCAAGTGTGTGGTGGGGCGGGTAGTATCAAAAACTCAGTTTGGTTTGCCAGGGAGGTCTATGGTGGAGGGGCAAGGGTTACTTAAGGATTTCGTGGAGGCAAAAGGGGGGGAGGGGGAAGGTTTGGTGGCGCTCGATTGGCAAGGGGCATACGATAGAGTGGATCAGAAAGCATTGAAAGCCATCCTCAGGGGTCAGTGGTTTGGGGAAGAAATAGTGGGCTGGGTTGAGGCGTTGTATAGAGGTGCAATGACGAGGGTACAGATTAATGGTCGATTGGGTGGGAAGATTATAATGGGTAGGGGACTTAGGCAGAGGTGTCCTATGTAACAATTATTGTTTGCGTGCGTACAGGACCCCTTTTATAGATTGGTGGAGCAGCGTATGTGTCACATAGAGGGACCATGGTGTGAGGTTGCGAGGGTTTGGCCAGTTTTAATTGGGTATGTGGATGATACAACTGTTCTGATCAGGGAGGGGATGTCAATGGACACATTAGATGGGGTAGTACGAATGTTTGCAGGGGCAACTGGAATGAGGGTAAATTCAGATAAATCCATGGTCATGGGGTTAGGAGCTTGGGCAGGAAGGGTTGATTGGGGTAGTGCAGTTGTGAGGAAGCAGGTGAATTCGTTATAAATTTGTGGTCTTATTTATGCAGACGATCTAACTGTGGCACGCATGGAAAACTCGATTAGGATGGTAGAAAGGATTCAGGGATGCTTGGGTGCATTGCGACCTTATCATTTAACCCTTGCGCAGCGTGCCATTGTTATTAATATCTTACTGTATTGCAAAGTATGGCACGTGGCAGCCATGTTCCCATTAACTGGGACGGCAATAACGAACATACATAGGAAGGTTTTTAAATTCTTGTGGGGTTCGAGCTGTGATTGGATTAAAAGGGACTTGGTAATGTTACCTGTAAGTCAGGGGTGGTTGGGATTGCTGGACTTAAAGCGGAGGGTCAAATGTGTCTTTATTAAAAGGGAGGTGATGAGGGAAAGTGTGGGTGGGGGGGGGGGGTTTTGGCCAGGATCCATAACAGATTGCAACGGATGTATACAGGAGTTGAGTTGCATGAGTGTGAAACTGTTTTGAGGGCTATGGCGTGAGATCAAGAGCCAACAAAGGTTAAAATAGGTAGGTTGAGTAGATTGTTAGCCGGGAGGGTTGTAGTGCCTGTAGAGGGAATTTTCCCCATGTATGCATAGGGAAGAATATGGAATAGGTTGAGTAGGATGAGGTTGCAACCTCGTGTTCGGGATGTAATGTATCGTTTTCTGCACGGCATTTTACTGTCGGGTGTGGTTCTACGGGATAGACAAGTCGTTGACGCAGGGGGAGTGCGGGACGTGGGGTGGGGAGGAGTCGGCTTTTCATGTAGTATATTTTTGTGACGGACTGAGGAGTGTCAAGGGGTGGTTAAATAGGGTGATAAATAGGATAGGAGGTCAAGGAATTTCTGTATTGAGAGCATTAAGTCTCGATGTGGGGGGTTGGGAGGAAAGTATAATCAGAGCTGTGGGGTACATTATGGCAGATTATGTATATATAGTGTGGGGATTGCGGGGGAAACGGTGAGGGTGTTAGCAGTAATGTTCTATAAAACGGTATGTAGAAATAAGGAAATTTATGGGAGGAGGTGGGTGAGGGATTTTTCAGAGGGATATAGGCAACTTACGTTACAGGTTTTATTAGACTAGTAATATACGAGGAGGGGAGGGTACGATTGGAAAGTGTTGCTGGGGTAGGGAAGTCATGGGTGAAAACAGGGTCGCCTCCCTGGTAATGGATGACAACAAATGTTTGCATGTGTGTTGAATGAGTGATGCGTGAGTGAATAATGTATGGACCAAGGGTGCAAGCACCTGTGGAGCTGGCCAGTTTTTTGTGTGTCATGGACTATACACTATTCATATAGTACTCATGTTCCTTCAAGGTAGTAGTGAATGATGGATAAGGTATTCAAGGGGGGGGGGGTTGCCTACATCACTGCAGAGTGAGGGTAGGGCAGTATATTGAATGGAAGTGATGGACAGTTGCTTGTCCAGTGTGTTGTAGTATTGTGTAGATAATACGCATATTATTGTATGTAGCAAGATGGGACTACACGAAAGTTGGACTTGGACTTGTACTATGAGAATTACTCTCTAACGCCTGATATGTGAAGGCTGATTGATCAACTGTGATCCATTCAAATTAGATTTATTATGTTGTTATCTATGTACATAGTAGTCTTAAGTCATATTATTATTTTGTTATCTATGTACATAGCAGTCTTAAGTCATTGTGAAAACTTGTGTGGACTGCCTCCAAGTGAGTCGCCTACCCTGGCAAACTCTGTTGACACCGAGCTCTGAGGTGGGTACCTCAGCCTCACAAGTGGCTTATAGAACAGATTTTCACAAATGATTGGTATTGCAAGAAACTTTGCCTGCATGCACGTATAAAGGACTAACTTACTTGGTGTTGCAGCATATATCCTGATTTTCAACTTCCTAAGCCTAGCTTTAGCCCCTTTGGACTTCCCCTTGGGAACCACATGCAACCGGGAGCATTAATTCCTGCAATATTCAATCGTTATTAGTGTCCTGCCTGCACCTCAGAAATTCCTATATCCAAGAGGGTATGTATCCCCTAGTATAACTATGCAGACTCAGACGCTAGCTTCAAATGGCTCTGAGACGCTGGTACTTACTGGGCATGCTCTCTCTCTGTAGCACGCCGAGCCCTTCAGTAACTCAACCCACAATCTCCTAAGACACTGGCCAGATCCTACGGGAAAAGGTGAATATCTCGTCTTACTGTATGGGCTGATGGAGGAGATCATCTACGGTACATCGAGGTGCCTCTACCAGATTTCCCCAGGTCTCAGATGTGAAGACACGTGGGGGCGCCGCCTGCTGTTCACGGCACATCTTGTCCAGTCGGTGTCTATCGTAAGAAGGACGCTATTCTGTCTTTGTGACCTGCGCCCCGCCATTCAAGCTAGGGCTGCCAGTTCTCCCTAGCTAACTTATCCTAGTGTCTGCCTACATTATCGGCCTATTACTACCTATGTTAAGGTCTTAGGTCTACTCTATCATTATCTACAGATGCCTTAGTAAACCTAATATTAGTGTACTACCAGTAAAACTACCTACTCTTCCCCTGAAGAGTAAATCTATAAATTAAATAAGCTTACCAACCGCCAACCAGAGAATGCCGTGTTTGGGAGGGTTTAAGGGCCACTCGGCTCAGACGACCAGACGCCCATGCTGGATCTGAGCTGTGGAACTATTTGGACCAAATAAATTTCCACATCCTCCCGCCGGCGAAGGTAGGCGCTAAGTCTAGATCAAGTCTGCCTCCCGCAGGCCCCCCCAGTGGGCCCTGGACTCGAGCGCCGTTCAACGGGTCGTCCGGCCGCTCAGCTCGCTCAACCTCTGGTCTGATTTCTCATGTCCTGGTCCCACCGTGTGGACCTCGAGAGGCAAAAGCCTGTTGATGGGTCTTATAGTCTCGACACCGATGTTACCTCAGGCACTGAGTAGCCAGTATAGTCACGTTCCACCATGCCCCGCAACGTTGGATTGTTTGTCACCCATTCTCTCAATGGCATGTTAGCCGAGAGCATCTCCTGATTAGACTCTCGGTAAATGTCCATCAACAGCCTTTCATCTGAGGTGGTACCCTGCATGTTGTCTACATAAAATAGGGTCTTCAGTAATTCTTTAAGCTGGCTGTTACAGTTCACAAGGTGGTAGTCTATGGTAGCCTGTAATAGGAATGGTGAACTAGTGGCACCAAACAACACTGCCCTGAATCTATAGGTATCATACCCTTGCTTGGGCACCACCCTGTTAGCCAACCACAAGAACCTTGTGTAGTCCCTATCCTGTGGCTGCAACCCAATACGTAGGAAGGCTTTGCTAATGTCTGCCGCATAGGCGTACTGTTCCGTCCTGAATCTCAACAACACATCTGCTAATTTCTGCATCAGGGAGGGCCCTGTGAGCAGACAGTCGTTCAACGATGGCTCTCGGGGACTCGCCTGCGAGCTGCAGTTGAAGACTACTCTGATGGGAGTGGTTACCGACTCCTTGGTGACTGCCATGTGTGGAAGATAATGGGTGTTTTCCCCAGGGCTGGCATTGGGCACTTTCTCGATGAACCCAAGGGCCAGCTGTTCCTTAATAATATCATCATATTTCCCCACCAGACCCTTCTTGGTCAGGCTGTTCACCAATGAATTCAACTGACCACGTGCCCTCTTGAAATTAGTGGGCAGCGTTGGGTGGCCCTGTTTCCATGGGAGTCGCACCCAATACTGCCCGTCCCTGAACTGCACATGGTTCAAGTAATCTCGATACGTCTCTTCGTGTTCGGGGGGCGGCTGGTCACCTTTAATCCCTACTACATCCAGGTCCCATAGTTTATGGACCGGCTCACTGTCGGATATGCCAACTTGCGCCTCTGACAGGCCTTCGTGCACACCAATCCGCATCACCAGTACAGCCTCAGTCGCTGTAATACCAGAGCCCTCCTTTCCCGGGGTCACAGGGAAGTGAGCTGGTACTCTGCCTCCTACGATGTACCCCGCTGGAGTCCTGTACAGGCCCACACCCTCCTTGATAACCCTTCTCGTAGACACGAACTCGTCTAGGTAATCCCCTCCTACCAAGATGCCTACATTACTAACATTGTCTGTAGCAATGTCTGGTTCCGCTAGCTTCACACCCAACTCCCTCAAACGTTTGACTGCTGCAGCCAGTCCCCTAGTGGTAATGATATTGGGCAGCCTCTTCACCATCAAGGCTGAAATTTCCCGTCGATGCCCGGCTAACCTGACCGTCACCTTGACTACTGGATAAGACCTACATGGGACCTCCCCACCAAACCCTTCCACCTTCATGTCAACTTTACCAACTGTCTCCAGCTTCAACCTAGTTGCTAGACTCTCCGCTATGAAGGATCTCTGTGCCCCACTGTCGAAGAACAAACGGGTTGTTTCAGACTTCTTCCCATTCGCGACCACCGCCATTATGGTGGGCAAGGCCACCGAGCCTTGAAACTGCTCACCAGAACAAATTCTCGGTGCCGTACTCACCACACTCATCGCTACTTCTGACTTGTTCTTGCTCTCTGCCCTTTCTTGCGGTTTGCTCTCCTTAACTTGTGCTAATCCGGCATCATTAGGACACAATGCACTGAGGTGCTTTCCCTTCCAGCAGCCCCGACACTCCATGAGCATGGTGTTACAGTCCCTGGCAAAATGTTCTCCACAACACTTGAAACAAAGTCTCAACTCTCTTAGCCGTTGAACCCTTTGGTTATAGGTGGTGAAGCTTGAACACCCTGAACTAGCGTGTTCTTCATCACAAAACACGCACCGTCTCATACTGGCCGCTTTAGTGGCTTCTCCCTTGGCCCTGTGGGTGGAGGGCTCGCCCTGGGCATAATACGTGCCTACTTTAGTGGGAGGTGGTTTAGGTCTATCTCTCGAATGTCTGGGGAAGTCGACCGACTTCTCCTTGGTAGGTAATTTCTCCCCCTGACCTATGCTCAGGTGAGATATGAGATCCCCTAGCCCTTCAATAATTTGGTTTATCGTGAACCTATTCGTCCGATATTTTAAGTGTAACTCATGCACTGTCGTGCTAGCCAGTTTCCTCTGAATCACCTGGCTAAGGACCCATTTTGAATCATTCTCACCATGCAAATCTCTGAAACTATTGGTCAAGCTCATAATCTCAATACAGAACTTCTCTAGACTTTGACGGTCATGTCGGCAAGCCTCTAGATCCAACAACCGATAAAGTATAGCTACCTTTATCTCCTCAGTGTTGCCAAACATGTCTTCTAATTGGTCTTTGGCATGTTGGTAATTAGTGTCAGTAATCGGGTAGTGCCGGACCAGATCTAAGGCTTTACCCTTGAGCTGCGACCGCAAATACTGCAACTTGACGGCATCTGACAAATCGTTTCTGTCATCTATCTGGGCTCTAAACTGATCCCAGAAAGCTATGTACTCTGTTAAGGTTCCGTCGAACGTTGGCAAATTTAACTGGGGCAACTTGGGCAACAAATTGACAGGTGTGCGGTTGTTTGGAGTACCTGCGGCGTTCAACCCCACCCTTGGAATACTAGCCTTTAATGTACTTAACTTATCTTTGTACATATTCATTTCCTGATGACAATCTACATCATCCTTATCGAATTCGTCCATAGCCTGGTGAAGACTTCCCTGGGATTCCTCATCCGCAATAGCCTGTTGCTCATATGCTGAGAATGCTCGTTCATAGGCTTCCCATTTTTCCCCCAAACTCTTCAAGCAGTCTTGCAAATCATCGCAGTCTACATTACTGCGTTGGCAAGTAGCCTTGCACCTGTTACGTATTCTGTTCAGATGCCCTTTGTATGCTGCTACTGATCGCCTTAATTTTGTTAACACTGGACTAGACTCTCCTGAACCCCCATCTGCCATTGTCGATGTTTAATGAGGAGTGTGACACTAATTGCACTTTACCCAGTCCACCCCACAGCACATCATGGTGTTAGGCAAGAATGAACGAGTCTTAAGGCTTCTCAACAAGCTTAACAATTCCCTTTGTTAAATTGACTACTATGAATCAAAAATGTACACTGTTAGCTCTCAAATCCCAATCAAAAATGTGTATCGATGTGAAAGCTTAATCTAGCACTCAACTGTACAATGCCAGCAAATAATTACAGGACTTAACCTAGTCTCAGGTATAATTCACAAATCCCACATTAACATGAATCAAAGATGATGAAAATCACAATAAAAGTGCAGTATACAAATTAAAATCACTTGGTTAACACAAGTAAATTCAACAATTCAACTTGTGAAACAGTAAATAAATAATGTATGTAAACAGCTTGGCCTAACTGTGCCCAGCTTACTCTGTTTAGCGTGGATGGTTGGATAAGGTAAATCCTAACCTAGCTAGTGTGCTATAACTTAAACCTGGCTTTATAACTCCCTGTAAATAATAACTAGGTTAAATCTGTCCTAGCTACTATAACCTTTTGTAAATATTGCACAAGCCTAGCCTAACTGTGGCTACCTTGCAAATCCACTGTAAGTAATTAACACACAAGTCTCCTACTCTGGATTACTTGTAATCACTGTAAATAATTAAATTCACAAGATTCTCTAGCCTACCTGGCCTGCCTGTAAATTACTGCAAATAACAACTTCTGTGTATAGTCAGCTTGGCCTAGCCTCTGAGTAACTTTGACCTAGGTGTGCTAACTTAACCTAACTTTTTTAAACTGGTTCCTAACTGTGGCCTAGCTATGATAGCTTAACCTAACTCTGTAAAACTGGTTCCTAACTGTGGCCTAGCTATGATAGCTTAACCTAACTCTGTAAAACTGGTTCCTAACTGTGGCCTAGCTATGATAGCTTAACCTAGCTATTCCACATCCGGTTTTCGAAGGACCACTTTTGTGAAAACTTGTGTGGACTGCCTCCAAGTGAGTCCCCTACCCTGGCAAACTCTGTTGACACCGAGCTCTGAGGTGGGTACCTCAGCCTCACAAGTGGCTTATAGAACAGATTTTCACAAATGATTGGTATTGCAAGAAACTTTGCCTGCATGCATGTATAAAGGACTAACTTACTTGGTGTTGCAGCATATATCCTGATCTTCAACTTCCTAAGCCTAGCTTTAGCCCCTTTGGACTTCCCCTTGGGAACCACGTGCAACCGGGAGCATTAATTCCTGCAATATTCAATCATTATTAGTGTCCTGCCTGCACCTCAGAAATTCCTATATCCAAGAGGGTATGTATCCCCTAGTATAACTATGCAGACTCAGACGCTAGCTTCAAACGGCTCTGAGACGCTGGTACTTACTGGGCATGCTCTCTCTCTGTAGCACGCCGAGCCCTTCAGTAACTCAACCCACAATCTCCTAAGACACTGGCCAGATCCTACGGGAAAAGGT
Source organism: Cherax quadricarinatus (assembly GCF_038502225.1). Classification (NCBI taxonomy): domain Eukaryota; kingdom Metazoa; phylum Arthropoda; class Malacostraca; order Decapoda; family Parastacidae; genus Cherax; species Cherax quadricarinatus. The sequence continues at coordinate 30,121,865 of NC_091329.1, read as the reverse complement.
GAATATCTCGTCTTACTGTATGGGCTGATGGAGGAGGTCATCTATGGTACATCGAGGTACCTCTACCAGATTTCCCCAGGTCTCAGATGTGAAGACACGTGGGGGAGCCGCCTGCTGTTCACGGCACGTCTTGTCCAGTCGGTGTCTATCGTAAGAAGGACGCTATTCTGTCTTTGTGACCTGCGCCCCGCCATTCAAGCTAGGGCTGCCAGTTCTCCCTAGCTAACTTATCCTAGTGTTTGCCTACATTATTGGCCTATTACTACCTATGTTAAGGTCTTAGGTCTACTCTATCATTATCTACAGATGCCTTAGTAAACCTAATATTAGTGTACTACCAGTAAAACTACCTACTCTTCCCCTGAAGAGTAAATCTATAAATTAAATAAGCTTACCAACCGCCAACCAGAGAATGCCGTGTTTGGGAGGGTTTAAGGGCCGCTCGGCTCAGACGACCAGACGCCCATGCTGGATCTGAGCTGTGGAACTATTTGGACCAAATAAATTTCCACAGCCATATTATTATGTTGTTGTCTATGTACTTGCAGTCTTAAGTCATATTATTATGTTTTTATCTATGTACATAGCAGTCTTAAGTCATATTATTATGTTAACTATGTACATAGCAGTCTTAAGTCATTATTATGTTATCTATGTACGTAGTAGTCTTAGTCATATTATTATGTTGTTATCTATGTACATAGCAGTCTTAAGTCATATGATGTGAGTTGTGTTTAGGTGCAGTTGTCACAAAAATTTTGTTTTATGTGTGTTAGGGAAGTATGTGGAATTTTTTGCGTGTAGCCGCTACATGGCTGGGGTTTATACTTTATACCTTTGTATTCTGTGATGTTTTTCATAATATAAAGTTTTATCTATATACTATGTTGCATGAACAGGGTTTACATGCTAAGATAAATGCACATAAGTTGCCTTTGGGAGTTGACATTCATTGTTGCAACCTTCTTAGAAAAATTAAACTTTTGGGGTTTCTTTCACCAGGTTGAGGTGTCATTGTGTTTAGTAATGACATGTATCCCATTTAATTGTTATTAATATTTTTGTGTCTAAGATGTTACTGCATCACTCATGATAGTGTAATTCCTATGTATCCTTTAATGTTAAGTTAAGATGCAATCAGGTTGGTGATGGTTATATTTTGCAGGAGGGGGGCGGTGAAATTGTGGCAAAAGTTTCAGCCTTCACAGGTATATAACTCTGGTATAACTGGGTGTATATGGTGTGTGGTATTAGGGCGTCAGAACACTTTTGTCTGTTGTAATCATTTTTGTAAGGGTGAATTGGGAAGTTGTGATTTAACTCATTTTGTGTACCTTTTAATATAATTTCCACCTTGTATTGTAATGTTTTAAATAGAAAAAAAAAAAAGTTGCTCTGAGCCTATTAATTATAAATGAAAAATACATACACCAGGAATGCTGGTAAATATATAAATTTGTGGACTCTATATTAAATTAATAAAGAATTATATATATATATATATATATATATATATATATATATATATATATATATATATATATATATATATATATATATATATATATATATATATATATGGAGATTAATGTGTCATGTACAGGACCCCCCTTTTTGCCTACATTTATGAAAAATTTACTGGCCAGAATTTAAACATAAATTAGACAGCTTATCTGAGGTTCCTGGAGTTGACCTGTCCTGTTGCCTGATACTCAAGTTATGCAGGTATGCACATCCAACAATTTCGCCTCCTATTTGAGAGGTGTCAACCCAATTTTAACCTCTAGAGCACGAAAATTTCTTCTCATTACACTTAACGTCTGTTACTCCATTCAAACAACAAAGGCGAGTCTCCTTCTGCGCAGACGTAGGCTTTCCGTTTTCTATGGCAAACATTATTAAATACAGTATGGCCATCTATTTACATATAACTACTGTATTTCTGGAAAATATATACAGTATTTTCCACACATACCATTAATTATCCTAATTTAGGATCATACCCTGACCTCATCAAAAACTTAATGAGTATTTACCAATAGTTTTTTTTTTATATTTTATTTAAAGCTTCATATACAAATATGTATATAGGTACATATATCAATATGTAACATTGACACTGGTGATGAGCAATAAACATTCACTACACAATCTACTGAATAAGCACATACATAAGGACATTAAAATAAACTTAACACAACCTACAGACTGCTTCTACATATGTTATTTCACAAGTACACAAGGTTCATAGATATAATGTAACCTACTCATTATTGCTTACACGCCCCCCCCACCAATGAATGCATTCCAAATTCCCTTGGTCACTTAAAATTCAAAAAAGACTTGAACAAGGACAACATCAATAAAACAATATATAAACACATAACAATCCAGGCAACACCTGACACTATACTATACACAAGTTTTTAAAACATATCACAATTCAAGAAGGAATAAAGGTATAATTCTATTCTATTCTATTTGATGCACAGGTTTGATATCCCGGCCCGGGTCTCTTCCATTTTGGTGACCCGGCATTAGCTCCCCGGGTAGGGAAGTGACGTTTATCGTTACTTGCACCTGCGTGGCAGGTCTTCAGCAGGAAGGGGGGGGAGTACCTCACCAGCCCTATGGCCAGATGACGTACCAAACGTTAGTGTGCACTAACAGTGGCTGGTGTGCAGTGCAATTGACGCCCAAAGCAGGCCCTCGCAGCAACTTCAGTGGGGGGAGGGTGGATGACGTGCAAGGACTGGAAGTAAGGTTTCCAAGTCCTGACAGTTAAGTACACAAGATGTGCTGCCTCATCGTCTTGGGCCTGCCCTACTGGGGTCATTGGGAAGTGTCTATGGTGAAGGGGCATCGTAGCCGGGCAGTCTAACAGGTAGTGCACCAAGGGCTGCGGAACCATCCGGTCACAATGGGCACAGAGCTCCTCTCATGCCCGTTCAACAATCCGCGCAGTGGTGGGATACCCTAAGAGTAGGCGGTGGATATGCACCCTCAGTTCCCTGGACTGTGTCCGAATACTAGGAGGGGGCAACCTTTGGGTCGCCCTGACATACCAACAGAGGCTCTGTGAATCCCCAGGGTCAGGGAATGGGCGCCTGGCTGCACCGGCAGCCCACAGCACAATCTGGTTGAGGCTGATGGAGATCGCAGCACGTGGCTGTGCCTCGAGGGCTGCAGTCCTAGCAGCCTCATCTGCAGCATCATTGCCAGGGATACCCACATGGCTCAGGATCCAGTTGATGGTAGCCCTGTGACCCTGGGCCATGAGAGTATGCAGGTCACCCCGGATGGATGTGATTAAGTGTATGTTGTCCTTTGGTTCTCTGTGTATAAGCACTTGGATCGCTGCCTTGGAATCAACGTGGATGATGGGGGGATGCTGATGGTCTGCAAGAGTATGCTGCAGAGCTTGTTGGATGACAAAGAGTTCGGCCTGGAGGATGGTGCAATGGTCTGGGAGGCGCCAACCTGCTCTCAGATTGCTGTGGAACATCCCAGCAGCTGTGCAGCCTGCCACTGGGTCTCTGGAGCCATCGGTGTAATATGGCACACACCCAGAGCTTTCCGCACCCACAATGCTAGACGAGGAAAGGTGGTGCAGAATGTCCAGGGTGCAATGCCTCTTGCTGTCTGGTAGGGTTGTCCAGCACACCGCAAACAGCTCTGGTGCCCAAGGGGGTGGCACCGTGTAGTTCGCTGCCAGTCTGTCGCAGCCTCCCGCCTGGAGCAATGTCATGGGCAAGAGCTTCTGTGTGGCATCTGCTACCGAACACATCCATCGGCCTCAGGGATGCAGTGGAATGACCTGTCCCTGGCGGACCCGTAAATCTCTCATCAGTTTGTCATCCCCAGGGAGTCGGAGATACTTTGCAATCCTCCTGGCAGCTACCAGTTGGATCCTGTCTTCAAGAGGCAGTAGCTGCACCTCAAGGTTCAGAGCCACTGCATTGGCCCACCTAGGAGCCCCCAGCATAGCCCGTACAGCTGTGTTCTGGATATCACAAAGGGATTTGATGTTTGTGGGTCTGGCGTGAACCAGAGCAAGTGCCCCATAGTCAACGAGGGAACATATTGCCTGGATGTAGAACAACCTCATGACCTCGAGGCTGGCCCCAACCCTAGGGTTGGCCATGGCACTCAATGTCCTGACCCTCTGCAGAGCCCTCTCTTTAATGTGGCGCATATGTTTCAGGAAGGTGAGGTGCCTGTCAATGTAGATGCCAAGGTACCTATAACTGTGAACCCACTCCAGGTCGATGCCCAGGACACGCAGCCTCTGATTGGGCACCTTGGTGCGAAGGATCATGGCTTTGGATTTTGCCAAAGATATCTTGAGTCCCAAGTGACGGCAGGTGGAAGCCAGCAGATCGAGGTCCTCCTGGGCACGCTGCAAAAGCCGGCGCTTCCTAGGTACGAGAAGTGCCAGGTCATCGGCATAGCTGAGGAGGATGGTGCCTCTGGAGAAAGGCAGGCACACCAGCTGGTGCATCAGTACATTGAACAGGGTGGGACTAAGCACCCCGCCCTGTGGAGTGCCATTGTCCAGGGTCTTGAGAGAAGAGGCATGCCCCTGGAAGCATACCCGGGCCCGCCTGTCCTGGAGATAGGAACGAAGCCATGAAAGCAGCCTGCCTTTAATCCCCCTGCGGGCCAAGAGTGAAGGATGGCAGGTGCACTGGCTAGCTCAAAAGCTTTCTCGAGGTCAAAAAAGACAACAACGTGGGCTTGGGCGTCCGACCCAATGCCGGTCAGTAGAGTGGTAAGGCTTTCGAAGGTGCCCACTCCTCTGGTGAAGCCATAGAGGTGTTTATGAGGAGGGACAAGCTTCCACCTCAGGCGCTCCAACACCATCCTTTCAGACACTTTCGAGATGAAACTGGTGTGGGAGATGGGTCTCACACTGCCAGGATCCCCAGGCTTAGGAATCGGTATGATGTCAGCCTCCTTCCATATGACAGGGAGTTTGCCAGCTCGCCAAGTCTGGTTGACGACCCCCAGGACAGCTGAATGTCCAGAATGGCCAGACCGGGTGATCATGCCCTAGGTGATACCATCATGCCCCGGTGCAGTGTCTCAATGAGATGTGAAGGCTGCCTGGAGCTCCTGGTTGGTGAAGTCTTCATCCATGACGTCCTTAGCATGGCATGCTGGCTTGAAGGTTCAGGAGATCCTTAGGCAGTTGAGCCATGGCCGCTCTGGAGGTGAATAGGTCCACCAGACGTTCTGCCTCCATTGCGGGGTCTGGGTGTAACCGAGCCACACTGCGACGCTGCCCAGTGGCCAATCGTAACTTGGTCCAAATCTCAGAAAAGGTGGAGGAGTAGCTGAAGGAGGCACACCACTCGAACCATTTAGCCTGCCGGACCCTGTGTGAGACATGGCGGGCATGCCACACCACTTCCCTGAGCAGACGCATGGAGTCAACCGTGGGATTACGCCTGTGCATCTTGCGTATGACATTGATGTGGTTTTTCTGTTCCCTGATGTCCTCATTGTAAAACCACCAGTCACGTTAATATGACCCTCTGCCTGTAATCTTAGGTATTGCTGCCTCAGCTGCACATGTGAAGGCCACCTGCAAGCTTTGAGCCACCTCATCTGGGTCTTCTGGAAGAGGAGACTCCGCCCACCAGCGCTCAATGACCTCCTGCAAGCACTGCCAATCGGCCTTTTTTAGATTCCATCTAGGGGTAGGTGTAGGGAGCAGGCACCGCTGGACCATCAGCGTGGTGACCACTGCAAAGTGATCACTGGTGAGACGGGGGTGGACTTCCCATCTCGCGCTCGAGAGCAACTGCCAAGAGATGAGTGTGACATCCAAGCGGCCACCATAGTGATGGGTTGGCTCACCATTATTGAGGAGGGCGATCTCAGGGACCTCCTCCAGCACAGCAGCAAGGTGCCTCCCAGCTGCGTTGGTAGGAGAGACAGAAGAAAGTATTGGGTGGTGGGCATTGACATCCCCAGCCAAAACTAGACCCTCCCGTGGGGCGAGTGCTGCCACCTCTGAAATGTCAAGGGTGTACCGAGAGCTTCTGTAAATATTGTAAACCACGAGAGGTCCATCCACCAGGTGTAGGGTGACAGCCTGAACCTCTACGGCCTCCCCATAGTCGATGGGGTCAGTGGAAATTGGATGAGGAATAGTGGTCCTGACATAGATCACCGTGCCCCTGCCAGTCCCTTCCAGGCACTGAAGGTAGGCAGAGAATCCCGGAATACGTGGCTGCATTTGACGTGACGAATCGGTGAGTGTCTCCTGAAAAAGGAAGACATCAACCTCATCCTGAACTGCAGCTTCAATCACTAAGTGAATTTTCTGCTGCAGCCTACAAATGTTCCACTGGAGGATCTTCAAGGGCCGCAGAGGTGGCTCACTGATTCCATCTCTGCCTGGGACTCATCGTCCATTGTTGGCGACTCTGGGGCCTCCTCCATCACAGACTGGAAGGACTCCTGGATGATGGCTTGAAATTTCATTGAGTCTTTCCTGTCCAGTAGGACCACGCCCAGCATCCATGACAGGAGCTGCCTGCAGGCGCCCCTGTCCTGTGCCGACGGCAGCAGGCGACAGAGGAGTGCTGAGATGACCCCGATGGTTTTCTTCAGTCGATCCGAAAAGGATTCGACCATTACCTCTGCAGGCATCGAGCTGGACGACCCGTCGAGTCGGGGCTGGGTCACTGGGTATGTCTGGGTGGCTGTCGACACTGCAGCAGCGTAAGCTGGGTGCACCCTGGGCCCAGCCTGAGTGGCCATGGGCTTCCAAGTCCCCCGGCGGGGAACCTCTGCCTGACTCTGTCCGCTCACATTAGGGGCCTGCCCTTGGGAAGAGGCCTGCTGGCGGTATGGCAAGGAATGTTGGTGCCCAGCTGGGACCTGCTGGGCAGTGTGCATGGCCTGTGGCTGTTTTTCCCAATGATTCTGTCTTCTTGGCCACCTTGCCATCTGACCCCGCAGTTGACTGCTCTGCTGCAAACCAGTGCCTGCCCCCTGATGCCACTGCTGGGAGCCCAGTGCTGGGAACTCGCTGGTATTGCCCTCCTGCAGTATCTAGGGAACTGTGATTGGAGCCCATGCTGACTGTTACTGGGCAGTTCCAAAGCTGGGTGGCATCGGGGCTGTCGGGTCGTTCCGATGACGAACCTGCTGCCAGTGCTGCACCATCACAGGACAGCTCCGGTTCCAGGCATGGTGCCTCTTTGAGCAGTTGGCACGCTTGGGCTCTGGCCGAAGGGCTTCGCCAGTTGGCTGTTTGAGGATTGCAATGCAGTCCTTCGAGTCGTGTGCCTTGCTGCACACACCACACTTCTTCTCTCACTGGCAGGTTGCTGCAATATGATTGAACCCCTGACAGTTGAAGCATTGTACTGGGCCTGACATGTATGTTCGGGTCTTGAATCTCCCCCAGACCCCAAGGTCCAGGTGCTTGGGAAGTAGACCTTTGTGGTGGATCAGCACCTGGCGGGTGGGCACCTTGTTCACCGTTGCAGTGAGTTGCTCCGCCATGACAATATTGGGCACTTCCAAAATGGGATCCAGTGGGAGGGGCACAGGGACGTGTAAAAGCACCCCCTTGTACACCTTCTCCGAAGCAACCAGTTGCACCATGCTGGGATGGGTCACAACAAGCCCCTTCAACTCCTTGTAAGAGTCTTCGTCCCGAGGAATGACCAGAACCTCGTTCCTGAGAGTGAAGTCGCAGCAGAACTTAAGGTGGGGTAGACCTTCCTGATACCTTTCAAATGCGTAGTTAGGAACCTTGAATTTGTTGAAGGCCCTGGTTGCTTGTGCCCAAGCTGAGCGGGAACTCCTCCTTCCTCGTGGAGTCAGCCAGTCCCCGTCCTCTGTGGAGGCTGATGCAACTGGTGTAGGGACCTGGGATGGCTCCATCCTTGCCAGTTGAGGAGCTACATCCTCCTGGCTTCCTTCCACGATCCCTATGGCCATCTGGGGGTGCAAGTCTTCTTGGGTAGGGGCTGCCGACGGAACTAGTGGCAGATTGGTAGATACAGTAGTCTCCACTGCATCCTTGGCCTTCTTGGTGGGGGCTCCCACCTGCCCCACGTCGTCCTCCAACTCGTCCCCGCATTCCAAGGAACGTTTAGGTAGCTCTCCTGGATCTGTCATGGTGACTGTAGGTGTGGGGACAGAGCCAGCAGCAGAGCTGCTGCCTGTGACCTCACAGCCGCCCACACTGGGTGCAGAGCTGTGAGGCTCAGAGCCCCAGTCGGGGCCCGTAGCCACCCTCTCGTGGTTCACTGCTCTGAAGCACTGAACACAGTCCAAGGGTCACCAGGAACGACGCGAATCTGTGCGTAAACTAACACAGATTTGCGAACAAAACACACACTGTTTTCCAATCTTCGTCCAGTCGATATTCCTTATGAATCTTCCTGTTGTTCAATGATGATCGTCCCACCTGTCCATGAAGGTATAATAATAAAGGCCACAAAATGGCTGTAAACAAAACTCCTAAATTACAACCTCAACACAATAATAATGACAATCGCCCATAATACAACTCACAACAAATTACACAAGACCTACAATATGCATTATTTTTTTTTTATATTTTATTTAAAACCAAAACAGTTTAACATATAAATAAAAAATAAGAAAACAGTAATTTTACATATAACATGACATTTGACAAAGGCTCAATACACTTAGAAAAGAAAAAATAGAAAGAAATTATATCAATTAAATCCCATCCTTCGCATTAATCAAAAAACCAAAACGTAACATCATAATCTTACTAGAACATCTACATACGTATCCCTAACAATACAGCTTTACATATATCAACATACAAATAAACATAAAAAGAATACAGCTTAGAACTCAAAAACTGAAGGCCTGGTTGATCAGGCTCTGATCCACCAGGAGGCCTGGTCACAGACCGATCAGCGGGGGCGTTGACCTCCGGAACTCTCTCCAGGTAAACTCCAGGTAAATAATCTCAGGCACAAATGGACTACGTCACTTTTTTTTTTATATTTTATTTAAAAACTTTACAGCTTAATATTAAATAAAAAGATATAAAATGGGTACAGTAGGATCCTCAATCCTACAGAACATACACTAACAAAATATAACAACACATTGTAACTGACATGAAAGAGGTTACCCATATACACTCACAAATATTTCCAAATAACATACTTTACAATATAAACAATATAAACTATATAAACTATATAAACCTTTTAGGTTTATATAGTTAACATGACTGTGACATATGGCAAACGATCACAACCTTCACAGTAGACAATCAGAGGAATGACATACATCATACATCGATACCATGCACGACATTGGGGACACTCGAGGAGATTCATAAGGATTATCGACTGGACGAAGATTGGAAAACAGTGTGTGTTGTGTTCGCAAATCTGTGTTAGTTTACACACAGATTAGCGTCGTTCCTGGTGATCCATGGACTGTGTTCAGTGCTTCAGAGCAGTGAGCCACGAGAGGGTGGCTACGGGCCTCGACTGGGGCTCTGAGCCTCACAGCTCTGCACCCAGTGTGGGCAGCTGTGAGGTCACAGGCAGCAGCTCTGCTGCTGGCTCTGTCCCCACACCTACAGTCACCATGACAGATCCAGGAGAGCGACCTAAACGTTCCTTGGAATGCGGGGACGAGTTGGAGGACGACGTGGGGCAGGTGGGAGCCCCCACCAAGAAGGCCAAGGATGCAGTGGAGACTACTGCATCTACCAATCTGCCACTAGGTCCGTCGGCAGCCCCTACCCAAGAAGACTTGCATCCCCAGATAGCCATAGGGATCGTGGAAGGAAGCCAGGAGGATGTAGCTCCTCAACTGGCAAGGATAGAGCCATCCCAGGTCCCTACACCAGTTGCGCCGGCTTCCACAGTGGACGGGGACTGGCTGACTCCACGTGGAAGCAGGAGTTCCCGCTCAGCTCGGGCACAAGCAACCAGGGCCTTCAACAAATTCAAGGTTCCCAGCTACGGGTTTGTACGGTATCTGGAAGGTCTACCCCACCTCAAGTTCCGCTGCGAGTTCACTCTCAGGAACGAGGTTCTAGTCATTCCTCGGGATGAAGACTCTTACGTGGAGTTGAAGGGGCTGGTTGTGACCCATCCCAGCATGGTGGAACTGCTTGCTTCGGAGAAGGTGTAAAAGGGGGTGCTTTTACACGTCCCTGTGCCCCTCCCACTGGACCCTATTTTGGAAGTGCCCAATATTGTCAAGGTGGAGCGACTCACTGCAACGGTGAACAAGGTGCCCACCTGCCAGGTGCTGATCCACCACAAAGGTCCACTTCCCATGCACCTGGACCTTGGAGTCTGGGGAAGATTCAAGACCCGACCATACCTGTCAGGCCCAGTACAATGCTTCAACTGTCAGGGGTTCAATCATATTGCAGTCACCTGCCAGGGAGAGAAGAAGTGTGGTGTGTGCAGCAAGGCACACGACTCGAAGGACTGCATTGCAATCCTCAAACAGCCAACTGGCGAAGCCCTTCGGCCAGAGCCCAAGTGTGCCAACTGCTCTAAGAGGCACCATGCCTGGAACTGGAGCTGTCCTGTGATGGTGCAGCACTGGCAGCAGGTTCGTCATCGGAACGACCCGACAGCCCCGACGCCACCCAGCCTTGGAACTGCCCAGCAACAGTCAGCATGGGCTCCAATCACATTTCCCCAGATACCGCAGGAGTGCAATACCAGCGAGTTCCTAGCACTGGGGTCCCAGCGGTGGCATCAGGGGGCAGGCACTGGTTTGCAGCAGCGCGGTCAACTGTGGGGTCAGATGGCAAGGTGGCCAAGAAGACAGAATCATTGGGAAAAACAGCCACAGGCCAGGCACACTGCCCAGCAGGTCCCAGCTGGGCACCAACATTCCTTGCCATACCGCCAGCAGGCCTCTTCCCAAGGGCAGGCCCCTACTGTGAGCGGCCAGAGTCAGGCAGAGGTTCCCTGCTGGGGGACTTGGAAGCCCATGGCCACTCAAGCCGGGCCCAGGGTGCACCCAGCTTATGCTGCTGCAGTGTCGACAGCCACCCAGACATACCCAGTGACCCAGCCCCGACTCGAAGGGTCGTCCAGCTCAATGCCTGAAGAAGTAATGGTTGAATCCTTTCCGGATCGACTGAAGAAAACCATTGGGGTCATCTCAGCGCTCCTCTGTCGCCTGCTGCCGTCGGCAGAGGACAGGGGCGCCTGCAGGTAGCTCCTGTCATGGATGCTGGGCGTGGTCCTACTGGACAGGAAAGACTCAATGGAACTTCAAGCCATCATCCAGGAATCCTTGCAGTCTGTGATGGAGGAGGCCCCGGAGTCGCCAACAACGGACCACGAGTCCCAGGCAGAGATGGAATCAGTGAGCCACCTCTGCGGCCCTTGAAAATCCTCCAGAGGAACATTTGTGGGCTGCAGCAGAAAATTCACTTAGTGATTGAAGCTGCAGTTCAGGATGAGGTTGATGTCTTCCTGTTTCAGGAGACACTCACCGATTTGTCACGTCAAATGCAGCCATGTATTCCGGGATTCTCTGCCTACCTTCAGCGCCTGGAAGGCACTGGCAGGGGCACGGAGATCTATGTCAGGACCACTATTCCTCATCCAATTTCCACTGACTCCATCGACTGTGGGGAGGGCGTAGAGGTTCAGGCTGTCACCCTACACCTGGTGGATGGACCTCTCGTGGTTCACAATATTTACAGAAGCTCTCGTTACACCCTTGACATTTCAGAGGTGGCAGCACTCGCCCCACGGGAGGGTCTTGTTGTGGCTGGGGATGTCAATGCCCACCACCCAATACTTTCTTCTGTCTCTCCTACCAACGCAGCTGGGAGGCACCTTGTGGCTGTGCTGGAGAAGGTCCCTGAGATCGCCGTACTCAATAATGGTGAGCCAACCCATCACTATGGTGGCTGCTTGGACGTCACACTCATCTCTAGGCGGTTGCTCTCGAGCGCGAGATGGGAGGTCCATCCCCGTCTCACCAGTGATCACTTTGCAGTGGTCAACACGCTGATGGTCCAGCGATGCCCGCTCCCCAAACCTACCCCCAGATGGAATCTAAAAAAGGCCGACTGGCAGTGCTTGCAGGAGGTCATTGAGCGCTGGTGGGAGAAGACTCCTCTTCCAGAAGACCCAGATGAGGTGGCTCAAAGCCTGCAGGTGGCCTTCACATGTGCAGCTGAGGCAGCAATACCTAAGATTACAGGTGGAGGGTCATATAATCCTGACTGGTGGTTTTACAATGAGGACATCAGGGAACAGAACCACCGCATCAATGTCGTATGCAATATGCACAGGCGTAATCCCATGGTGGAGTCCATGTGTCTGCTAAGGGAAGTGGTGCAGCATGCACGCCATGTCTCACACAGGGTCCGGCAGGCTAAATGGTTCGAGTGGTGTGCCTCCTGCAGCTACATAAGGGGGATTACCAACAGACCCCTGGCAGTCTTCAAGCTGGCACTGGACAAGCACCTAAAGTCAGTTCCTGATCAGCCGGGCTGTGGCTCGTACGTTGTTTTGTGTGCAGCCAGCAGCAACAGCCTGGTTGATCAGGCTCTGATCCACCAGGAGGCCTGGTCACAGACCGGGCCGCGGGGGAGTTGACCCCCGGAACTCTCTCCAGGTAAACTCCAGGTAAACTCCTCCACCTTATCTGAGATTTGGACCAAGTTACGATTGCCTACTGGGCAGCGTCGCAGTGTGGCTCGGTTGCATCCAGACCCCGCATCGGAGGCAGAACGTCTGGTGGACCTATTCACCTCCAGAGCGGCAATGGCTCAACTGCCTCAGGATCTCCAGGATCTCCAAGCCACCCTCCTTCCTAGAAGGGTGATAGTGATCCAAGCGGCATGCCAGGCTAAGGACGTCACGGATGAAGACTTCACCGACCAGGAGCTCCAGGCAGCCTTCACATCTCATCGAGACACTGCACCGGGGCATGATGGTATCACCTATGGCATGATCACTCAGTCTGGCCATTTTGGACATTCAGCTGTCCTGGGGGTTGTCAACCAGACTTGACGAGCTGGCAAACACCCTGTCGTGTGGAAGGAGGTTGACATCATACCGATTCCTAAGCCTGGGGATCCTGGCAGTGTGAGACCCATCTCCCTCACCAGTTGCATCTCAAAGGTGTCTGAAAGGATGGTGTTGGAGCGCCTGAGGTGGAAGCTTGGCCCTCCTCATAAACACCTCTATGGCTTCACCAGAGGAGTGGGCACTTTCGAATGCCTTACCACTCTACTGACCGGCATTGGGTCGGACGCCCAAGCCCACGTTGTCTTTCTTGACCTCGAGAAAGCTTTTGAGCTAGCCAGTGCCCCTGCCATCCTCTCACTCTTGGCCTGCAGGGGGATTAAAGGTAGGCTGCTTTCATGGCTTCGTTCCTATCTCCAGGACAGGCGGGCCCAGGTACACTTCCAGGGGCATGCCTCTTCTCTCAAGTCCCTGGACAACGGCAATCCACAGGGCGGGGTGCTTAGTCGCACCCTGTTCAATGTACTGATGCACCAGCTGGTGTGCCTGCCTTTCTCCAGAGGCACCATCCTCCTCAGCTATGCCGATGACCTGGCACTTGTCGTACCTAGGAAGCGCCGGCTTTTGCCGCGTGCCCAGGAGGACCTCGATCTGCTGGCTTCTACCTGCTGTCACTTGGGGCTCAAGATATCTGCGGCAAAATCCAAAGCTATGATCCTTTGCTCCAAGGTGCCCTGTCAGAGGCTGTGGGTCCTGGGCATCGACCTGGAGTGGGTTCACAGTTATAGGTACCTTGGCATCTACATTGACAGGCACCTCACCTTCCAGAAACATGTGTGCCACATTAAAGAGAGGGCTCTGCAGAGGATCAGGGCATTGAGTGCCATGGCCAACCCTAGGGTTGGGGCCAGCCTCGAGGTCATGAGGTTGTTCTACATCCAGGCAATACGTTCCCTCGTTGACTATGGGGCACTTGCTCTGGTTCACGCCAGACCCACAAACATCAAATCCCTCTGTGTCATCCAGAACACAGCTGTACGGGCCATGCTGGGAGCTCCTAGGTGGGCCAATGCGGTGGCTCTGAACCTTGAGGTGCAGCTACAGCCTCTTGAAGACAGGATCCAACTTGTAGCTGCCAAGAGGATTGCAAAGTATCTCCGACTCCCAGGTGCTGACAAACTGATGAGAGATTTACAGGTCTGCCAGGGACAGGTCATTCCACTGCATCCCGGCCGCCGATGGATGTGGTCAGTAGCAGATGCCACACGGAAGCTCTTGACCATGACATTGCTCCAGGTGGGAGGCTGCGACAGACTGGCAGCGAACTACACGGTGCCACCCCCTTGGGCACCAGAGCTGTTTGCGGTGTGCTGGACAACCCTACCAGACAGGAAGAGGCATTGCACCAGGGACATTCTGCACCACCTTGCTTCGGCTAGCATTGTGGGTGCAGAAAGCCCAGGGTGTGTGCCATATTACACCGATGGCTCCAGAGACCCAGTGGCAGGCTGCACAGCTGCTGGGATGTTCCACAGCAATCTGACAGCAGGTTGGCGCCTCCCAGACCATTGCACCATCCTCCAGGCCGAACTCTTTGCCATCCAACAAGCTCTGCAGCATGCTCTTGCAGACCATCAGCATCCCCCGATCATCCACGTTGATTCCAAGGCAGCGATCCAAGCGCTTATGCAGACTCTCATGACCCAGGTTTACAGGGCTACCATCAACTGGCTCCCCAGCCATGTGGGTATCCCTGGCAATGATGCTGCAGATGAGGCTGCTAGGACTGCAACCCTCGAGGCACAGCCACGTGCTGCAATGTCCATCAGCCTCAGCCAGATTGCGCTGTTGGCTGCCGGTGCGGCCAGGCGCCCATTCCCTGACCCTGGGGATTCACAGAGCCTCTGTTGGTATGTCAGGGCGACCCACAGGGCGCCCCCTCCACGTATTCAGACACAGTCCAGAGAGCTGAGGGTGCATATCCACCGCCTACGCTTAGGGTATCCCACCACTGTGCGGATTGTTGAACGGGCACGAGAGGAGCTCTGTGCCCATTGTGACCGAATGGTTCTGCAGCTCTTGGTGCACTTCCTGTTAGACTGCCCGGCTACGATGCCCCTTCGCCATAGACACTTCCCAATGACCACAGTAGGGCAGGCCCGAGAGGATGAGGCAGCATATCTTGTGTACTTAGCTGTCAGGGACTTGGAAACCTTACTTCCAGTCACTGCACGTCATCCATCCCCCCGCTGAAGTTGCTGCGAGGGCCTGCTTTGGGCCTCCATTGCACTGCACACCAGCCACTGTTAGTGCACACTAACGTTTGGTACGTCATCTGGCTATAGTGCCGGTGAGGTACCCCCCCCCCTTCCTGCTGAAGACCTGCCATGCAGGTGTAAATAACGATAAACGTCACTTCCCTACCCGGGGAGCCAATGCCGGGTCACCAAAATGGAAGAGACCTGGGCCGGGATATCATACTGGCGAATCAAATAGAATAGTATAGAATAGAATACATCAATACCATGCCTAACCCTTCTAGGGTAGGGTAGGTGCCTGAGCCCGAGCCTTTAGCTCATAAGACTGTCATTCCCATTAGCCCCCTTGGGGTGGGTATGGCAGACCAGAGAGGTCTAGCTTGTGGCTAGGCCTGGAGACAGTTGGTCCCTATGATGAGGATGTACTTGTGCCTCCTCCCATGGGAGACTTAGGTCTCAGACTCTCCCTAAAGAGGGAGCCAAGGCCGGGCCACCACTTGGAAAAGGCCCGGGCCGGAAGAATACCGGCTAATCTTTAATAATAATAATAACATACATCATAATCTCACTAAAACAATATAAATTCAAGTTTATTCTCTATAAGGATTACAATGCTGAGTTTACAGAATTTGGTTATTGTGTGGTTTACATGTAGTAAAATAATGATTACAGAGTGTACCACTAGAACACCTAGCATGGCTAGGCATTTCGGGCAGACTTAGTTTAATTCTTAATTTTAAAATATTACAAGTTATGAGGTAAGTTGGTATTATGGCAAAGTGACTAAATACTAGTTTGTGAGTTTAGCAATGTGAATGCTTTTGTTTTGGCACAGTACATAGTTTCAGTTATGGAGTATCACAGGATTCATTATTTTAAGATTGAGATTAATATTTCTGTTTATGGTCAAATGGGTGAGCGAGTGTAAGTGTGAACCACCAGGTGGTATTCGTTTAGTTAGTTTATGGGGTGTATCAGGGAGATAAGATGTTTTCTAATGGTAGTTTTGAAGGTGATGAATGTGTCTGCAGTTCTAGAGTTCTCAGGTAGGGTGTTCCAGATTTTAGAGCCTTTGGCATACATTGAATTTTTGTAAAGGTTTAGTCGGACACGGGAAATGTCGTAGAGATGTTTGTGTCTGGTGTTATGCCTGTGGGTTCTGTCACAACTATCAAGAAAGCGTTTTAGGTCAAGGTTGATATTGGAGTTTAAGGTCCTGTAGATGTAGATTGCACAGTAGTTAGTGTGGATGTACTGAACAGGGAGTAAGTTTAGATCTATGAAGAGTTTCGGGGTGTGTTGCCAGGGATGGGATTTGGTGATTATTCTTACTGCAGCTTTTTGTTGGGTTATTATTGGCTTTAGGTGTGTTGCTGCAGTTGATCCCCAAGCACAAATAGCATAGGTGAGGTATGGATAAATAAGTGAGTGGTATAGTGTGAGAAGGGCATTTTGCGGCACGTAGTATCGTATCTTGGAGAGGATCCCAACCGTTTTGGATACTTTTTTGGTTATGTGTTGGATATGGGTGCTGAAATTCAGGTTGTTGTCAAGGTATAGGCCTAGGAATTTGCCCTCATTATGTCTGGTAATTAGAGTGTTGTCGATCTTAATGTTAATTTGTGCATCTCCTGCTCTGCTACCAAACATAATATAGTAGGTTTTGTCAGTGTTAAGCATAAGTTTATTGGCTGTCATCCAAGTCGATATTTTGATCAGCTCCTCGTTAACAATGGTGTTGAGGGTGGCAAGATTAGGGTGAGAGATGACATAAGTCGTGTCGTCAGCAAAGAGAATGGGTTTCAGGTGTTGGGATGGGTTTGGAAGATCATTGATGTATATGAGGAAGAGCAGGGGACCAAGGACTCTTCCCTGCGGAACTCCAGTATCAAGTGGCCGTGTTGTTGATGCTGTGTCTTTAATGGTGACATATTGATACCTATTAGTAAGGTAAGATTTGAAATAAGCAAGCGCATGGCCTATTATACCGTAATGGTCAAGTTTGTTGAGTAACTCAGGATGTCGTGGTCTACTGTGTCAAAAGCTTTCCTTAGGTCAATAAAAATTCCTAGTGGATATTCCTTATTTCCCAATGCTTTGTAAAGCAGATCTAGCATTTTGATGATTGCATCATTAGTGCTTTTATTTTTCCTGAATCCAAATTGGCAGGGGTTGAGTATGTTTTGTGCCGTTATAAATGAATATAGTCTCCTGTGCACGAGTTTCTCAAAGATTTTGGATAGCAATGGTGAGCTTGATATTGGCCTATAGTTGTTTAAGTCTGTAGGGTCACCACCTTTATGTATTGGTATAACCCTTGCCATCTTGAGTAGTTTCGGGAAGGTGCTAGTTTCTAGTGACTTGTTAAAAAGTAATGAAATAGCATGCGAAAGGACATGGGCCGCTCGCTTGTACAGTAATGGTGGGACATGAGACAGATTCCCTGAGTTATTTTTAAGTGACTTTATAATCTCGGTGACTTCCATGGGCTCAGTTGGTGCAAGATAGAAGGAATTTGGGAAATTCCCATCTAGGTAGTCCCTGGCATGAGCATTGGTATGTGGGATTTTATTGGTGAGATTAGATCCTATGGTTGAGAAGAAATCGTTTACCTTGTTAGCTGTGTCAGTGGGATGTAGTGGTGTTTCATTAGGTTTACTTAGGACAATATTCTTGTTTTTTTCAGTTTGTGGATCCCTAGAATCTGAGAGAGTGTTTTCTAGGTCTTTTTTATATCTCCTCTAGTGTCTGTGAATCTTCTGGTGTAGTATAGTTGTTTGGCTTTCTTTATTACTTTGGTGAGAACTGATGAATAGTGTTTAAGAATATCTTTGTGTATTAAGCCCTGTCTATATTGCTTTTCATATTGGTGTTTCTTGTCAATGGATTTCAGAATGGTGCTGATTAGCCATTGGCAACCAAGCTCTTCCCAAAATTAACCCCCTATGCAATAAAAAATTATCTAAAAACATACATACGTGCCTCACTACAGTCCCTCTTTAATCATTGAAAAAAAATGAAAATCTTAAGCCTCCACTTATACTAAATAATTATTAATACACCCTCTTCCACCAGCTGAGCACATTATATAAAGTAAAGAGACTAAACCATACTTTTCCCATTACAAAATTTTAATGAGTCATTACAAATTTATGGAAGTCATTAGCCTTCCATCCATCATCAACTGGAGAAGCACATTATATAATGCTAAAATAAAGTCAGTTCACTCGCTAAACTCCAACACTAAACACAAACAACAAAACAATTTAAAAACCTCTAATTGCGATACGATTATCGCACATGAAATATGCCCAATAAAGGCTATAAACGTACAATCTACATAAACCCAAAAGCTCTGCAAGGTCTTATATCTATAATCTTGACACCTTTCACACTTAATACATGAAGGTCATGACGACCCTTACACATCAAGAACAGAATTCTCCATTCGTTACTACATAATTAATTGATATCATTGCCTTTGCTTTCTGTGCCCACTTGCATGCTACATACACTTATGCCACACATCTATACCTTCTATACCCACATACACCTCACTCTCACCCCTCCCCAGGAGGCGACCCCGCTGTGTCCCCCTGAATTCCCTCTTCTCATATGTAATCCCCAAACCCCCACCCCTTACTCAGCCCAAGTCGTAGATTCATGAGAAACCCTAACGTTAACATTCTATAACCTTCCGAAAAAACCTTCTCCCACCTTCTCCCATACAGTTCTCTGTTACGACACATCGTACGATAAACCGTTACCACAAGTACCCGCCTCCACACCTCACAATCCCCCCTCCCCCTCATCACCCACGATATATATATATATATATATATAATCCACTATTATATAATCTAAAGCTCTTGTGACACTAGTCGAACCCTCCCACATCTAGGCTCAGTGCACGCAGAACCGACACCCCTCGGCCCCCCCACACCCTGTACAACCCTACTTAACCAATATCTAACACCCTTCAGTCCCTCATAAAAGTATACTGCATGGAACGCCGACTCATCCTCCCCACAGATTCCACACCTTCCGCCCCCAATTACCCGTCTGGTTCTTAGTACCTCCCGCGATGGTAGTATGCCATGCAGAAAACGATACGTTACCTCCCTTGCCCCTGGCTTTAACTTCAACTTGCTGAACCTATACCAAATACTCTTCCATGCGTACATGGGGAACAATCCCTCAACTGGTACAACAATCCTTTCTGCTAGCAACCTACACAAAACCCCTATTCGAATTTTCCTGGGTTCTCTCACCAACATCAAAACCCTCAAAACAGTTTCATATTCCCTCAACTCCACACCACCATACAACTTACCCAACCTATCATGTACTTTTTCCATCTACCCCCCCACCCTCCTCCCGCCGGACTCCTTCACGCAAAACCTCCCATTTAAGAAACACACATTTAATTCTCCTTCTCAGATCTATCAACCCCAACCCACTCTGGCACACAGGTAACATTACAACCTCTCTCCACAGCCAGTCGCTCCTTGAACCCCATAAAAAGTTAAACACCCGTCTCAGAATTCCCACAATCACCATCCCTGTTATTGGGAACATGGCTGCTATGTGCCAAAACTTACTATACAATAATACATTTATTACAATCACTCGTTGCACGAGAGTCAGATGATGAGGTCGCAATGCACCCAGACGCCCCAGAATCCTTTCCATCAATCTATTTGAGTTTTCCTCTCGAGCAGCGTCCAAGTCGTCCTTATAGATGATACCACAAATTTTTAAAGACCCTGTGTGTTTCCTCACAACGTTACATCTCGCCCCCCCCTCCACCCAATCACCCAACCCCATGATCATTGACTTCTCGCTATTTACCTGCATCTCTGTTGCCTTTCCAAACATTTGCACATCATCCAAAACCCCCAGTGCCATCCCCTCATGAACCAGGACTGTTGTATCATCTACATATCCTATTATTCCAGGCCACACTTTCCCGTCCTCCCCCACACCCCCACTCCTGTTACATACACAACGTTCAACCATTCTATAGAAGGGGTCCTGAATGCACGCAAACAACATTTGTGACATGGGACACCCCTGCCTAAGTCCCCTACCCATTACAATCTCTTCCCCCAAGCATCCATTAATCTGTACCCTCATCTTAGCTCCTTAGTACAACGTGGTTACCCAAATAACTATTTCTTCCCCATAACCCTGCCTCCCAAGTATAGCTCCCAATGCTCCCCTTTCTACCCTGTCATAGGCCCCCTGCCAGTCTAAAGCCAACAATGCTGCCCTCCCTCCCTTCCCCTTTTGACTCCACAAAACTTCCCAGTATTCCATGACCATGAAACATCGACTTTCCAGGCAAACCATACTGCATTTTCGAAACCACTCTCCCTACCACACATCTAAACCGATTACCCAAGACTTTCGCGAACAACTTATAATCAGCACATAACAGAGATATAGCACAGTGCTCCTTGAGGTTGTGCTGCCCCTTAACCTTCTGGACCAACACTTCAACTGCTGTTGCTTGCTTGTCCCCCATCACACCCTTCTCCTTCATCTGATTTAATAACCTATCCATGAAACCCCTTATCACCTCCCAATGTAGGAGATAAAATTCAGCCGGGAGACCGTCTATTCCCGGTGCTTTGCCCTTCCTCATTCCCCTTAAAGCCAACTCTATTTCCTCTTCCATTATTACCACCCCTAAAGCCTTCCTATCACTATTCCCTAAATTACACGCCACATACTCACACACCTTCTCTAAAGCCATATTCCCCATCCTCCCACTTGTCCAATACCCTTCATACCATTTATCAGCATGCGCACACATTCCTTTCGTAGTTCGTTTCTCCTGATCCACCCTATAACCTCCCGCCATCTCATGTACCTCTAACCTCGGAATAGCTGTAACCTGCTGTCTTTGTTTTTGACGTCGCAACACACACGCTAATGGCTTGTCTCCCCAAAGCACCTCCTCTACCCCTGCCTGCACCCTTACCGCTTGAAACCTTTCATTTTGTAACTCCCTCAGTCTCCCTTTGACCTCGACAATTTTCCCCACAGCCCCCTGCCCATAACAACCCTTTAACCTGTCCTCTAAATAATTTGAAAGTCCATGTTTTAAATCATTGATACGTTTGCCCACCCCCACATAATATTTCCTAATACTTTCCTTGGCTACAAAATCCCACCATTGCACAACATCTTCCACTCCCTGTGCCTCCTCGCTAAGCTCCTTCCACAGGACAGAAAATCCCTCTAACCCCTCCTCATCACTCAATGCCCTTATATTTAATTTCCAGTAACTCCTGTATATTTCCGCAAGTGCCTCCCACCCAACCTCCACCAACACTGCTCTATGATCCGACCATGCTGCTTCAACAGTTTTGAAAGATCGCACTGCAACCCCGTGAGAAAGATTCACTCTATCTAACCTCGCTGCATACCCTCTCCTAACAAACGTATGCTCTGTCTCCCACGCCCCCCCCTCAAGTGCGTCCCATAACCTAATATCCCTCATTAAATCTTTTAAGGTCACCGACACATAGCCTGCCCCTTTCGGTTCCACATGAGCCCTCCTAATAACGCAGTTCTAATCACCTCCTACTATTGCCACCTCCGGTAATGCACGGAAAAAAAAACAAGGTCTTCACACACAAACTCCTGCTTCACCTGCACGTTATTCTCTGCAGGCGCATATACGCTAATAAAGGCCACACGTTTGCCCATCCACCAACCATCCATGCACAACACCCTTCCCCCTCCCCCCTCACTTCTCTGCAAAACAAACGGGCTCACCTCCCTAATTAATATACCCACTCCTTCTTTCAAATGGGCAGATGGCAGGGTTAATACCTGAAACCCCGCCACCTCCAACACCCTACCCTCCTTAAAATTATGCTCCTGAAGGAACACAACATCCACTCTAAATTTATTCAGAAACATTCTAAACCATTCTCTCTTTACACTATTACACAAACCATTAACAATTACTGTCATACACCGGAGGCCTATTAAAGTTTCCACCCCTGCCTCCTCTCTTCACTCTTCCGATGGGCATTAGAACGTATGGATCTACTTGTCACCTGCACATTTCCCTCTCTCCCCCTCCCTTCTTTCAGTGCCTCCTGCCACCACTACCTTCACCTTCTGCCCATATTTGCTTCCCAGGCCGCAGCGGCCCTCTTTTTTGTGACAATCGCATCCTTCATAGCGTGGTCTGGGGATGCCTCACAATGTACCTCAACCTTCACTGCACACTGTTGCAATGATCTCGGTAACACCTCAGTCACGCTGTCACTCCCGTCGACCGAATAGTTCTCCTGTTGCTGATGCACCACAGCTGTCAACTCATCTTCTACAACCTTTCCAGGTGCAGCCACCTCCTCAGGCGGTGACAAAGACTTCAGAACCTCAGCTAATTCCTCCTTAATTTCCAACACTTCCTCCTGAATTTTTTGCTCATCTCGATCCTCTGGAAGTGTCTCTGGGCCAGGTAACTGGTCAAGGGCCTCACCCTCTTCCCCAGCCTTATGTGCCTCATCCACTATCTTGCTCCATAGACGACCACGCCCTCCTTCACGTCGTTGATCATCACCTGCTTCCTCCGATGTAGAAGCAGATGCCTCCGACTCTGGGCCAGGAGCTCGTTGCCTCTTCCCACACACCGCCGCTATGTGATCATATTCCCCACATAGTCGGCATGTACGTCTTTGCCCAGTGTACAACACCATTACCTGTGTCCTGAATTCCTTTAGGTACACGTAAGACGGTATGGGGTGTCGCAATGTCATTTTTAGGTTAAAAGTGCCCTCTGGCAGATCTGCATAAGCACCCGTCACCCACGTACCATGCTGGGCCAAATGAACAGTTCCGTATTCCTCATAAACTTTCCTGATGTCTGTCTCATCAGCCTCAAAGGAGACATTACGCAGTTTGATCCATGTATAATGTCTGGATACGTCGATCATCCTCACACGAACAGCTGGTGTTGCATCAAGACTTACGTCCTGAAAACGGTTGACCAACGATTCATAAACCGTTGCTGAGAGCAGTTTCACAAAAAATCTACGTGCTCCGTTCAATGCTACCCCGTACAACTCTCCATCCTGAATGCCATAAGTGTCTCTGATGATTTTGCACAAGTAATACCTGGGCTGAAACTGGCGTTATTGCCCCACTGAGAAGTTCAATGCCGACAGTGTTGATCCTGCGTCTATGACTGAAAGCCATGTTGACTAATGGTAGTTCTCCTGGGCTGACGGCAGAGGAGCGACAAGCACCACCTCACACTACTGCAGTCAGGGTACTGAAGAGAGTTTGCCTAGTAGGTCCACACGGCCCGAGAGCGATGCGAACAATCATTACGTCACTAAACTGTCTAGATATGTCTGTATGCCATACAGACTAAAACTTACATCAAGAACTTAGCAATGACACCAAACCGTTATCAGGGTACAGACTATAATTATAAACTAAATAAAGAATCAAATCATACATATATAAAGTTTTACATAAGGCCTGACCCATGACAAAGGCTCAATACAATAGAAAGAGATATATACACACAAACACCCACACACCCACCCACACACCCACACACACACACACACACACACACACACACACACACACACACACACACACACACACACACACATACACACAAAATGTTTCACAAAATCACATTAATCAGATGCACTGTATGCACCAAGCAAAACAGTATACATGTATAAGTATATCTCATCATGCAAAAACCCAGCACGTATCATAAATACAAACTAAAACACACTTCATATCGCAAAGAACTTATTACTCAAGAATCGTGTCATACGAGACTGATACACATCAAAATAATACATAAAACAAAACAAAAAAACAAACAAAAAAAAACCTACTATATTATACCTACATTCCTGAAAAGTGTTATATAGATCATAACGAGTCCTTGCCAAGATAACCACAAGGTGGATGTCATTATGTATCAATGAAAACCAGGAAACCATTCCAAACCCACGTTCACAACACTCTCACGACCCCCCCCCCCCCCCCCAAGGAGGCGAGCCCGCTGTGACCCCCTGACTCCCTTGCAACCTATGAAAACCCCTTCACTCACTCATTATCATTCACAGATTAACAAAAATCCCTAACGTTAGCATTCTATACCCCTCTGAGAAAGGCTGATCCCACCTTCTCCCATACATATCTCTGTTACGACACATCGCACGATAGAACGTTACCCAAGAACCTTCCTTCGCTCTTCACTATCTCCTCTCCCCCTCATCACCCACGACATATATATATATAATCTACCATGATATAATCTAAAGCTCTTGTGACACCCTTGTTTAACCCACACATATCTAGACTTAAAGCACGCAGAACTGACACCCCACGGCCACCCACCCTATGTACCAACCTATTTAACCAGCACCTGACCTCCTCTAACCCTTCAAAAAAGTAAACTACATGGAACGCAGTCTCATCCCCTCCACACATACCACACCCCCCACCCTCTACAACCTGTCTGTTTCGTAGTATGTCACCAGACGGAAGGATCCCATGCAGAAAACGAAACATTACCTCATGCGCCCTAGGGTTTAACTTCATTTTACTAAGTCTAAACCAGATACTCTTCCACGCATACATAGGGAACAAACCCTCCACTGGGACAACACACCTACCTACAAGCAACCTACACAAATTCCTTATGCAAACCTTTCTCAGTTCCCTAACCAACATCACGGCCCTCAAAACGATTTCGCATTCCCTCAACTCCATTCCACGATACCACATACCCAGCCTGTCGTGTATCCTTCCCAACTGCCCCCCGTTCACACCCTCACGCAACACTTCCCATTTAATAAACACACATTTAGCCCTCCGTCTCAAATCCATCAACCCCAACCCACCCTGACTTACAGGTAACATTACAACTTCTCTCCTTAACCAATCACAACGTGAACCCCACAAAAATTTATACACTTATCTTAGAATCACCGCAATGGCTGTCCCTGTAATTGGGAACACAGCTGCAACATGCCAAACCTTACTATACAATAACATGTTTATGACTATCACTCACTGTATAAGAGTTAGGTGCTGGGGTCTCAAAATGCCTAAACGCCCTACGATCCTTTCCATTAACCTATCCGAGTTTTCCACCCGTGCCGCAACCATATCATCGCTTTAAATAATACCACAAATCTGTAAAGACACCGCCCATTCTTTAACAACATTACATCTCCCCCCACACCCCCCACCCATGAACCCAACCCCATGCACCTTGACTTCGTCCTATTTACCTGCATTCCGGTGGCACTTCCAAATAATTACACGACCTCGTCCAACACTTCCAATGACATCCCTTCACGAATGAGAACAGTGGTGTCGTCAACATATCCAATTAATGTGATGAATGGTTTTGAAAACGACAAGTTGAAGAATTGAGACACTTATGCAACACATGGGAATCTTTATTGAAGAAACGTTTCGCCACACAGTGGCTTCATCAGTCCAATACAAAGTAGAAGTGGGTAAGGAGAGTAGAAGTTTGAGGTAATCAGTCCTTCAACCTGGAATCGATGTGTTCAGTCCATCACTCTTGTAGGAAGTCAAGAGTGATGGACTGAACACATCGATTCCAGGTTGAGGGACTGATTACCTCAAACTTCTGCTCTCCTTACCCATTTCTACTTTGTATTGGACTGATGAAGCCACTGTGTGGCGAAACGTTTCTTCAATAAAGATTCCCATATGTTGCACAAGTGTCTCAATTCTTCATATCCAATTAAACCCGGCCAGGCCCTCCCACCCCCCACACTTCCTTCACCTGGAGTACATAAACTACGGTCAACCATTCTATAAAAGGGGTCCTGAAAACACGCAAACAATAATTGGGATATGGGGCATCCCTGTCTAAGGCCTCTACCCATTGCAATCTCCCTTCCCATACACCCATTAATTTGTATCCTCATTTTCGCCCCCTTGTACAACGTGTTTACCCACTCGACTATTTCCTCCCCAAAGCCCTGTCTCCCAAGTATAACCTGCAAAGCTCCCCTTTCCACTCTATCATATGCGCCCTGCCAATCTAGAGCCAACAAAGCCACCCCTCCACCCCCACCTTTAGCTTCCACAAAACTTTGCAGTATCCCATGTCCTTCAATCATCGACCTTCCCGGTAACCCTAACTGAGATTTCGACACCACCCTTCCTACAACACACTTGAACCTATTACCTAAAATTTTCGAGAAGATCTTATAGTCTGCACACATCAGCGATATGGCTCGGTACTCCCATAGGGTGGGCTGCCCCTTGCCCTTCGGGACCAACACCACAACAGCTGTAGCCTGCTTCTCCCCCAACTTACCCTTCTCCTTCATATGATTAAATAACTGGACTATAAATTCCCATATTAACATCCAATGTTGTAAATAAAATTCTACCAGGAGACCATCAATACCCGGAGCTTTCCCCTTCCTCATTCCTTTTAACGCATTCTCTATTTCCTCTGCCAGGAATAATCCCACCTAAAGCCTTTCAATCGCTATTTCCTAAATTACACGTTACATACGTACACACCTTGTCTAGCGCCATGTCACCCACCCCCCCACTCGTCCAGTACTTCTCATACCAAGCCTCTGCATATGCACACATCCCCTTCGTGGTTCATATCTCCTGCCCTGCTCTATAATTCCCAACCGTCTCCGTTACCTCTAAACATGGGATAGCCATCACTGCCTGCCTTTGCCTTTGATGCCGCAAAACACACGCAGACAGCTTGTCGCCCCAAAGCACTTCTTCCACCCCTGCCTGCACCCTTACAGCTTGAAACCTTTCATTTTGCAACACCCTCAACCTCCCCTTTATTTCAGCTATTTCATCAATAGGAAAATTATTCCCAACCAACCCCCGCCCATAGCAACCCCTTAACCTATCCTCTAAATAGTTAGCCAGTCCATATTTCAAATTATTAATACGTTTTCCTTCCCTCACATAAAACTTTCTAATTCTTCCCTTTGCAACAAAATCCCACCATGTCATGATGTCATCCACTCCCTGTTCTTCCACACTAAGCTCCCTCCATAGGACTGAAAACCCCTCCAACCCCTCCTTATCTCCTAACGCACTTATATTTAATTTCCATTATCTTCTACATATTTCCGCGAGCGTCCCCCACCCAACTTCCACCACCACTGCCCTATGATCTGACATTGTAGCCTCAATAGTACTGAAAGATTCCACATCCACTCCCTGAGAAAGGTACACTCTATCTAGTCTCGCCGCATATCCACTCCTAACAAACGTATATTCAGTCTCCCACACCACCCCCCCCAAAGGCATCACGTAACCTGACATCATTTAACAATTCCCTAAGAGCCACAGACATATATCCAGCCCCTTTTGGGTCCACATCAGCCACCCTGATTACACTATTCCAGTCCCCACCAACTATTGCCACCTCTGGCAGTGCACTTAAGAAAAACACAAGATCCTTACACACAAAATCATTCTTTACCTGTATGTTATTTTCCGCCGGAGCATACACACTCACAAAAGCCACACACTTACCCATCCACCACCCATCCACATGCAACACCCTCCCTCCCCCTCCCCCCCCTCGCTTCTCTGCAAAGCAAACGGGCTCGTCTCCCTTATTAAAATACCCACACCACCTTTTAGACAGGGAGATGGCAGGGTAACTACTCGAAATCCTGTCACCTCCAACACCCTACCCTCTTTAAAATTGTGCTCCTGCAGGAACACAACATCCACTCTAGATTTATTCAGTAAATTACGAAACCAATCTCTCTTAATACTGCTACATAACCTATTAACGTTTATAGTCATACACCTAAGGCCTTTTAAAGTTTCCACCCCTGCCTCCTCTCATCACTCTTTACAACTCCAGAGCTTGACTTTATGTTTGACACCTTCGTTGTGCTCTCTTTCCCCCCCTTCTTCAGGTGCCTCCTATCATGGCTACCATCACCTACACCACTACCTTCACACTCCACCTCAGTCTGTTTCCCAGGCCTTTGTGCAGGCGTTAGGACATCAGAATTTGATGTAGCCGCCCTCTTTCTCGTGACAGTCATATTACACATGTCTTGGTCAGGTGTTGCCTCTCGATGAACCTCCACCTCCACCTGAGAATGGTTTAGTGATTCTACGGATGACTCCAAACCACCATCACGTCCCAACATATTACGTCCCCAACTTTCTGGAAGTGACGACTCTCCAATGACTCCTCGCTCAGATGTAACGTCCCCATCAGGGAGTGACAAAGTCTTCGAAACATCGACCAGTTCCTCCTCAATCTCAAGAACCTGCTTCTGTAATTGCTGCTCCTCCTTATCCACAGGAAGCGACACCTGGTCAGGCAGCTGGGGGAGGGACTCCAACTCACCGCCAGTCCTGTGTGCCTGGTCCACTATCTCACTCCACAAGATACCATGCCCTCCGTCCGATGTTTGTTCTTCACCAGCCACCTTTGAAGCAGGGGCTGTGACGTCCAACACAGGTCCAGGCACATGTCTCCGCTTGTCACAAGTCGCTGCTATGTGATCATACTCACCACATAGGCGGCACGTACGTCGTTGCCCAGGATACATAACCATAACCTGCATCCTGAATTCATGTAGATAAACATAGGACGGTATTAGGTGCCTCAAAGTCATTTTGAGGTTGAAAGTACCCTCTGGCAGACCAGCATAGGCGCCTGCCACCCACGTACCATGCTGAGCATAATGCACCATTCCATACGTCTCAAAAACTTTCCTGATATCCGCCTCGTCCACCTCGAAGGGAACGTTGCGTAACTTAATCCACGTATAATGCTGTGAAACATCTATCATTCTCACACTGACAGCTGGTGTGACATTAAGACTCACGTCCTGAAACCGGGAGACCAATGATTCATAGACCGTTGCCGTGAGCAGTTTTACAAAAATTCTTTTGCCTCCATATAAGTCACCATCTTGTATGCCATACATCTCCCGGATGATCTTTGGCAATAAGACTTGCGCAGAACTAGGCGTTATCAGTCCTTGAAGTAGCTCAATGCCGGCAGTATTTATCCGGCGTCTCAGACTAACTGCCATTTTGACAACCACAGTGCACCTATGTTGTCAGCAGCAGCGCGACAGCACTTCACACCACTGCAGCCAGGTAACTGACAAGGGAGCTCGCCTAAAAATAGTAGAGAGGTGCAGAGCACAACCACACTCTACTGTGGCCAGGCAGCGAATGATGAATATGCATTATTAAGAAACCTGTGCAGCAACACAGGTGACCCATCATCCCTTACCCTCCACTCACACACACATTGAAAACTAACCCCATCACCAATCTGAATAATCATGACATTAATTATCCTCAATATTTTTTTTTTATATTTTATTTAAAAACTTTACAGCTTAGATTTAGATTTTAGATTTTGCCACCGAAGTGGCTAGTTTATTGTGCACCCCATATCCATCCTGTGGACGGTAGCGCGAGAGCATATGGATACACAAAAGGCCTAGGAACTAGGCCCCAACTTAATATTAAATAAAAAGGTATAAAGTGAGTACAGTATGATCCTCAACCTTACAGAACATACACTAACAAAATATAACAACACATTGTAACTGACATAAAAGAGGTTACCCAAATACACTCACAAATATTTCCATATAACATACTTTACAATATAAACAATATAAACTATATAAACCTTTCAGGTTTAAATAGTTAACATAATATTATATATTATATAATATCTGTGACATATGGCAAAGGCTCACAACCTTCACAGTAGTCAATAAGAGGAATGACCTACATCATAATCACATTAAAACAAGTACATGCTCTTCCCAAAACTAACCCCCTATACAAGAAAAATTACCTAAAAAAACATGCATGCGTGACTCACTACAATCCCCCGTTAATCATTAAAAAAATGAAAAACTTAAGCCTCCACTTATACTTAATAAATAATAATCACCCTCTTCCACCGGATGAGCATATTATATAAAGTAAAGAGACTAAACCATTTTTTGCCCATTACTAAACTTTAATGGGTCATTACAAATTTATGGAAGTCATTAGCCTTCATCCCTCATCAACAGAAGGAGCACATTATATAATGCTAAAATAAAGTCAGTAAACTCTCTAAACTCCAACACAAAACACAAACAACAAAACATTTTAAAAACCTCTAATTGCGATACAATTATCATACATGAAACATGCCCAATAAAGGCTATTACATAAAATCTACATAAACCCAAAAGCTCTGCAAGTTCTTACACCTATAATCTGAACACCATTCACACTTAATACATTAAGAAGGTCATGACGACCCTGACACATCAAACACAGAATTCTCCATACGTTACTACATAATTAATTGGTATCATCACCTTTGCTTTCTGTGCCCACTTGCATACTACATACACTTATGCAACACATCTACACCATCTATACCTACATACACCTCACTCTCACCCCTCCCCATGAAGTGACCCCGCTGTGTCCCCATGAATTCCCTCTTCTCATGTGTAATGCCCTAACCCCACCCCTTAACGGCAGCGGCAGCAGCGACTTCCAAGCTCCGTACTTTTCTCCAACTACCAGAGCTACCAATGCTCCTATGATGACCTAGTTACAAGCAAAACTGCACTACCCAACGTAGCACCCAGAATGACCAAAGATTACCAACAGTGAAACCTACAAATCGAAAATAAGAGAGATCAAAGGAAGACTGCACACAAACCGAAAGCAACACCCCGCTGCCAGCCGAACAACGTAACCCTAAGCTTTGTATACTACAACTTCTTCTTAACAGCAACAATTCCTGTAGTATTATGAGGCGCAATCTAAGAGGAAACAGCACCAAGGCCAGCAAGAAAACACCGAAAAATCAACTATTCAACAAGTGTAGTCAGGAGGACGCCGGCCCAGCAACCACCCCACTCACCACAACTCAAGGCGACACCACAACAATAACAACAAACATGGCTGCCGCCAGCCCATCCTCCCCTCTCTTCCCCGGATTCAACCTACCAAGTAGTCTCTCAGGTATGACCAACGATCCAGATACCCTAAAGACATGCATCTCCAACTTAGTTATTGAAAATATGAATCTTCGAGAGACGCTAACAAAACAAGACACCAGGATGACACAACTCGAAAACAAAATCCTCAGTCTTGAACAAAAGTTATCAACACCTGGAATGACTAACTGTGACAAGACCATCCAAACAGTCATAGATAGCCATACCCAACAAATAATATCTCTTAATACAAAGGTTGAAGAAGCAGTAAAACAATGGAAGAACAACTTAGATAACCAGTTCAGTGACTACTTTGCTCTCCAAGAAGATAAAACTGAGCAAGATAAACTATCGGACGCAGTAATAGTTAACAGTCCACTTTTTCCCAGTGATATGAACCAAACAAACAGTAAAGAAATTACTCTGCAGATCATAAAGGACCAAACTAGTGTTATTGTACCAGAGTCTGAAATAAAAGAAGCCAGGTTACTAGGATCCCATGGTAGAAAAAGTGTTATGCTTAGATTCCACTCACATGATAGGAAAAAAGACTTAATTATTGCATCTATTAAAGTAAAGAAAGAGGTATACATAAACGAGTGTCTTACCAAAAAACGTCAGAACCTCCTGTATAGAGTCAGAAAACTTAAGCGAGAGAATAATGACACAATACACCAATGCTTCACACGGGATGGGAAAATTCTAGTTAGGAAAACAAATGTAGGTCAACTGTACACAATCACGAACGAGAATGATCTATCACGATTTCTCAGGGATACTAATCTTACAGAGAATAACTAAACAATGTCCAACTTAAAAGCCTACGTAGTGTAGTGTATGTTTTGCTCCATTATTGTTCAAATTTCATTGTACAATCTCTTAGTAATTAAATATTCAACTACCTCATTTTGTAATTTTACTAGTAAGCATAAATCACCTTATGTGATTTTCTTATTTACTATTGTTCGCTTGAACATTAGCTGAATTGATACTTTCTCTGTCCATATTACTACCTCTTATTTTTTTAAATACTATCAATTGATATTACTTACTAAAATTAATAAATATCATTTTTACTAAAATTTCTATTTACTCTTAACATTTTTGACATTTAATAACCATTACTTGTCTAATTACCTTTACCTGTTTTAATACCACATTTACTATCCTAGATTACTCTTAATTACCTTGTACTGCCATATAACCTCAAGTATAACTACCAGTGCAATATTGAATGAAATAAACATTACTTTTTCACTTTTTTGTAATCATTATTACTTACTAAAATTTTATTAAACACCATATTTACTACCAGTCAATTTTACTTTTGTACATTAAACATTATTTTATACTTCCCATAACATTTTGTTGCCAAATTTTCAAGTTTTTATATTCAACCCCAACCTTTGTATTATCCTTTGTACCTGTGTACCTGGGTACCTGTCTACCATCTTACTATCATATTATAACCAAGACATTACCATTGTGATTTTTTACTATTATTCTTTTGGTACTTTAATTGTGAATTTTATTTTGTCAATTTAAATCTATAGTTATAATCTTGATCTTGTCAACAACCTATACCAGACTCTAGTGCAATTGCAAGTACCATTTCAAATTGTATTTTTATATTATAAGTTTATATTATAATTCCTACCATCTGTCCATTTAACTTTGCTTACCATTACTTAATTTTAGTCCCTTATATATTTTCTCCTTTATTTTAGCTTTATATAACTATCCTAGTTTATATATCCACAATTGTTAAAATAATCAAGGTGCTATTCTCAGGTGCTAAAGTAGAATAAGTTCACAATTTTGCCATTATATTCCAAAGCTCATTTATTTGATTACCACTTTATTGTTCACCACAACCTATATTAGTCCCTTTTTATTATAATTTTAAACTATAATTCTAACTTTAAAAAATTACCTTTATAGTACTACCTACTATCATATTCCCAAGCACTATTATATGATCATCACTTTATTTGTATTAGTCCCTTAGCTCATTATTTTACATTTGTTAAATAATTCAGGTGCTCTTTTTTAGCTTAAGACTATTTACTTTGTTTTATACTTAATTCTAACTATAGATTCACTACAAATCTTATGATTACAAGCATTGATCCTGATACCAACCTCTTATTTAATGACTTAAATGAATCAAACAGTTACTGTAATTACTACACTGCAGAACAATCAAAGGCACTTCTCAGTGCCAACAACAACATAACTATCTTTAACTACAATATCAGATCTTTAAGCAAGCATTACGATGACCTCATAGCATTACTAAATTCCTTACATGCCAATATGTCCATCATTACACTAACTGAAACCTGGCTAAAGCCTGATAGTACAGATGTCTATGCCATTCCTGGTTACACAGCCATACACAACTGTAGGCCAGACCAACAAGGGGGTGGCACAGCCATATACTACTCAGACCAACTAGAATGTATCACTAATACTTGCACAAGGGATGAACATGGGGAATATATAATAGCTAAATTCAAATCCAAATACCTACAAAAACCTCTCACATTGATAAACATCTACAGAGTTCCACAGTCAAACATTAGCCAATTTAGTCAAAATCTAGGAAGTATGATAACTGATGCACGCATGAACAAAGATCACTTACTACTCTCAGGTGACTTCAATATAAATCTCCTGCAAGACCAGGACCCACACGTTACTGAATTCACAAACACAATGAGTAACTGTATGTTACTACCAACAGTAACAAAACCTACAAGAGTTACAGAGACTAGTGTTTCCCTACTTGACCACATCTGGACCAACACCATATCCCCTTTAAAATCAGGCATAATTACAGATAATACCACAGACCACTACCCTACTTTCCTCATAACAACTCTTGGTAAACTACCCCAAGACACTACTAAAGTCACCTTCAGACTTCACAATGAGGCAGCCATTAATAACTTCACAACAGCATTAGCAAACATTGATTGGCACACTGAGCTAGAAATCTATACAGATATTGACGAATGTATTAATAATTTTCTAAAAAAGACCCAATACCTCTATAACAAGCACTGCCCTAAAAAAACTAAACAGATGACAGCAAAGAGACTGAACAGTCCCTGGCTAACACCCAGCATTCTCAAATCCATAAATACAAAACACCAATATGAAAAACAGTACAGAATGGGTCACATAACCAGAGACCAAACAAAACGTTACTCGTCAATCCTAACCAGCCTGATAAGAAGGGCAAAAAAATTGTATTATGAGAACAGATTATCCAACTTACGAGGTGATATAAAAAAGACCTGGAAAACCCTATCAGAAATTCTGGGAACAAAAAAGATATCACGAAATAGCGAAATAAAATTAGCAAAATCAGATGAACCCCAACTCCCACCAACAGAAACAGCAAACAGACTCAATGATTTCTTCTCCACTATAGGACAAAACCTTGCCAATAAAATCCCAAGCTCAGATACCCCACCAAATGACTACCTCACCGGCAACTACCCGAACACACTGTTCCTAGCTCCGACTAACCCATACGAAGTCTCCCTTATTATCAATGCACTAAAAAACAAGGCAGGAGATTTAAGTACCTTACCACCCTTTATATACAAAAAAGTGTCACAAGTGCTATCTCCAATCATTGCAACACTCTTTAACAAATCCATTGAATCCTCCACCTTCCCTACAGTACTCAAAATAGCAAGGGTCACCCCGATCCACAAAGGAGGAGACCAAACAGAGTTGAATAACTATAGGCCAATATCCAACTTACACCCTCTCTCAAAAATCTTCGAAAAATTAATTCATAAACGAATCTACTCCTACCTTATCTCCCAAAACATACTCAACCCCTGCCAATTTGGATTCAGGCCTAATAAAAATACTAATGATGCTATTATACACATGCTAGAACATATATACACTGCAATAGAGAAAAAAGAAGTCCCACTGGGGATCTTCATTGACTTACGTAAAGCTTTTGATACAGTTGACCATGACTTGCTCCACGTAAAATTGTCACACTATGGTATAAGAGGGCACTCCCTCAACTACCTCAAGTCATACCTCAGCAACAGAAGCCAATATGTGTACGCAAATGGGGCAAACTCTTCTGCGCAACCAATTACAGTTGGTGTCCCACAGGGAAGTGTCCTTGGCCCTCTTCTCTTTCTCCTATACATAAATGACCTTCCAAATGCTTCGCAATTACTCAAACCCACACTATTTGCAGATGACACTACATACGTCTTCTCTCACCCGAGCCCAGTCACACTAGCCAATACTGTAAATACCGAATTACAGAAAATATCTACCTGGATGAGGACTAACAAACTTACACTAAACATTGACAAAACCTACTTCATTCAGTTTGGTAACAGAGCTACAGATGTCCCTCTTAACATAATGATAAACGGATCACCTATCACAAAGCTAACAGAGGGAAAATTCTTAGGAATCCACCTTGATAATAGACTCAAATTTCATACACATATACAACAAATTTCTAAGAAAATTTCCAAGACTGTAGGCATACTATCGAAGATACGGTACTATGTTCCACAGTCAGCCCTCCTGGCCCTATATCACTCTCTTATTTACCCCTATCTCACCTATGGAATTTGTGCATGGGGCTCAACAACAATTAACCATCTCAGACCACTAATTACCCAACAAAAGGCTGCAGTTAGAATGATAACAAATTCTCACTACAGGCAGCACACTCCACCAATATTCAATACACTAAACCTACTCACCATACAAAACATCCATACTTATTACTGCACCTATTACATACATAGAACACTTAACTCTGATATTAACCCTCCCCTCAAACATCTCCTTGCCAACCTCAACAGAACACATGACCATAACACAAGGCACAGATCACTCTTTGATGTTCCTCGTGTTCATCTCACACTATGCAAAAACTCAATGCACATAAAAGGCCCTAAAATCTGGAATTCATTACCTGTAAATATAAAAGAAACACTACCTGTTTATAAATTCAAGTCTCTACTCAAAGATCACTTACTCACCCAAAACCAAATAAATACTGAATAACTGAACCTTATAAATTGTATATCTTAAATGTTTCTCACAATTATATCACATAAATGTTAAACCTAAAACCGAATCTAACTTTATTATTTTTTAAATACACTACCTAACAGAATCCTTCATATGACCTGTCTTTGTAATACTCACTTGTGCTTTATAGTAATCTGTTTACATTAATGTTTTATCACTGACTTCATCATTGCTTAGTTAATCTTAAGTTAATTTTAAGCCAGCCCGTAATGCTATGCATAGTATAAGTGGCTTTGGCATACTGCTCTTATCTGTATTTTTTTTTGTACCTCTGTA
Organism: Cherax quadricarinatus; assembly: GCF_038502225.1. Lineage (NCBI taxonomy): Eukaryota > Metazoa > Arthropoda > Malacostraca > Decapoda > Parastacidae > Cherax > Cherax quadricarinatus. Next base: position 30,085,229 of record NC_091329.1, on the reverse strand, counting down.
TGTGTGCACAAATTTATAATAAAGATTCGTAATGTCCCATTTGAGGCAGATGAGGCTGACATCAGGAGTGTTTTTGAGGCATATGGGACCATACATCTGGCACAACAGGGCAAGTGGACGGCTGGTGCTTACATGGGCCGTCTGGAGGAAACCTTTTCCCTGAAGATGACTCTGAGACATCCCATACCGTCTTGCGTCGTGTTGGAGGACTTCAGGACGCAAATTATGGTATCGTACGCCAGACAGAGACACGTGCAGAATATGTGGGGCGTACGACCATATGGCGGCAGCGTGTGTGAAGCTGAGGAGGGCGCATGCACAAACTGGTGAAGCACCAGTTACCAGCGTGGTAGCTGTTGTTGAGGTAGCTGTTGTTGTGGTAGATGTTGATGAGGGAAAGTGTGGGTGGGGGGGGGGTTTGGCCAGGATCCAGAACAGATTGCAACGGATGTATACAGGAGTTGAGTTGCATGAGTGTGAAACTATTTTGAGGGCTATGGCGTGGGATCGAGAGCCTGCAAAGGTCAAAATAGGTAGGTTGTGTAGATTGCTAGCTGGGAGGGTTGTTGTGCCAGTAGAGGCAATTTTCCCCATGTATGCATGGGTAAGTATATGGAATAGGTTGAGCAGGATGAGGTTGCAACCTCGTGTTCGGGATGTAATGTTTCGTTTTCTGCACAGCATTTTACCATCGGGTGTGGTTCTACGGGATAGATGGGTCGTTGACGGGGGGGGGGGGGGGGGGGGGGGGGTGCGGGATATGTGGTGGGGAGGAGTCTGCTTTTCATGTAGTATATTTTTGTGATGGACTGAGGAGTGTCAAGGGGCGGTTAAATAGGGTGATATATAGGATAAGAGGTCAAGGAATTTCTGTACTGAGAGCATTAAGTCTCGACGTGGAGGGTTGGGAGGAAAGTGTAATCAGAGCTGTGGGGTACATTGTGGCAGATTATATATATGTAGTGTGGGGATTGTGGGGGAAACAGGTCAGTGAGGTGAAGAGGAGGGTGTTAGCGTTAACGTTCTATAAAACGGTATGTAGAAATAAGGAAATTTATGGGTGGAGGTGGGTGAGGGATTTTTCAGAGGGATATAGGCAACTTACGTTACAGGTTTTATTAGACTTGTAATATACGAGGGAGGAGGGTACGATTGGAAAGTGTTGCTGGGGCAGGGAAGTCATGGGTGAAAACAGGGTTGCCTCCCTGGTAATGGATGACAACAAATGTTTGTGTGTGTGTTGGATGAGTGATGCGTGAGTGAATAATGTATGGACCATGGGTGCAAGCACCTGTGGAGCTGGCCAGTTTTTTTGTGTGTCATGGACTATACACTATTCATAAGTAAGTAAGTAAGTAAGTAAGTTTATTCAGGTATACACAAATACAGTTACATAGAATTATCATACATATTTATTTATTTTTATTTATTATAAATTTGTGCACACATACAGAGGTACATAGCAGCATATGTGTAGAGAACCTAGGATAACCCAAAAAAGTCAGACAGAGTGACTTATTTCCATTGGGGTCCTTTTACCTTATTATTATAGTATAAAGGTTATAATATTTTCTTATTATTCTACAATGAAGATAACATCTTATTATCATACTAAAAAGACTATCAGCTACACCAAGGTCATTACGACTATCTACAATACGAGGGTCATTACAAGGAATAAGGTAAAATTTACACGTATGTTAGCTAAAAAATAGAAAATCATTCCCCTCCCTTTCTGTAGCTACATTCATCAGACACCTGTTGGCACTCTTCTTGAACTGGTTCATGCTATGACTGGCTTTGACATGTGCGGGTAGTCTGTTCCATTCCTTTATTGCTGTACAATAAAAGGTGTTTGAAGCCTGGCCACTGACTGTGGGTACTACAAAGTTGTGCTCTCTCCCCCTAGTACTCATGTTCCTTCAAGGTAGTAATGAATGATCGATAAGGTATTCAAGGGGGGGGGGGGTTTGCCTACATCACTGTGCAGGGTGAGGGTAGGGCAGTATATTGATTGGAAATGATGGACAGTTGCTTGTCCAGTGTGTTGTAGTATTATGTGTAGATAATATGCATATTATTGTATGTAGAAAGATGGGACTACACGCATGTTGGACTTGGACTTGTACTATGAGAATTACTCTCTAACGCCTGATATGTTAAGGCTGATTGATCAACTGTGATCCATTCAAATTAGATTTATTATTATGTTGTTATCTATGTACATAGTAATCTTAAGTCATATTATTATGTTATCTTTATACATAGCAGTCTTAAGTCATATTATTATGTTGTTATCTATGTACACAGCAGTCTCAACTCATATTATTATGTTGTTATCTATGTACATAGCAGTCTTAGGTCATATTATTATGTTGTTATCTATGTACATAGCAGTCTTAGGTCATATTATTATGTTGTTATCTATGTACATAGCAGTCTTAAGTCATATGATGTGAGTTGTGTTTAGGTGCAGTTGTCACAAAATTTGGTTTGTTTTATCTGTGTTAGGGAAGTATGTGGAATTTTTTGCGTGTAGCCGCTACATGGCTGGGGTTTATACTTTATACCTTTGTATTCTGTGATGTTTTTCATAATATTAAGTTTTTATTTATATACTATGTTGAATGAATAGGGTTTACATGCTAAGATAATTGCACATAAGTTACCTTTGGGAGTTGACATTCATTGTTGCAACCTTCTTAGAAAATTAAACTTTTGCGGGTTTTTCTTTCACCAGGTTGAGGTGTCATTGTGTTAATCAATGACATGTATCCCATTTAATTGTTATTAATATTTTTGTGTCTAAGATGTTACTGCATCACTCATGATAGTGTAATTCCTATGTATCCTTTAATGTTAAGTTAAGATGCAATCAGGTTGGTGATGGTTATATTTGCGAGAGGGGGGGGGGTGAAATTGTGGCAAAAGTTCCAGCCTTCACAGGTATATGACTGGTATAACTGGGTGTATATGGTGTGTGGTATTAGGGCGTCAGAACACTTTTGTCTGTTGTAATAATTTTTGTAAGGGTGAATTGGGAATTTGTGATTTACCTAATTTGTGTACCTTTTAATATTATTTCCACCTTGTATTGTAATGTCTTAAATAAAATATAAAAAAAAAAAAAATTCCCTCTTCTCATATGTAATGCCCTAACCCCACCCCTTACTCACTCAGCGCAAGTCATAGATTCATGAGAAACCCTAACATTAACATTCTATAACCTTCCGAAAAATCCTTCACCCAACTCCTCCCATACAGTTCTCTATTACGACACATCATAAGATAAACCGTTAAAGCTAGTACCTGCCTCCGCACCTCACAATCCCCCCTCCCCCTCATCACCCACGATATATATATATAATCCACAATCATATAATCCAAAGCTCTTGTGACACTCTCATCGAACCCACCCATATCTAGGCTTAGTGCACGCAGAACCGACACCCCTCGGCCCCCAACCCCATGCACAACCCTACTTAACCAATACCTAACACCCTCCAGGCCCTCACAAAAGTATACTGCATGGAATGACATCTCATCCTCCCCACAGATTCCACACCTCCCACCCACAATTACCCTTCTGGTTCTTAGTACTTCCCGCGACGGTAGTATGCCATGCAGAAAATAGTACGTTACCTCCGTCACCCTAGGCTTTAACTTCAACTTACTAAACCTATACCAAATACTCTTCCATGCATACATGGGGAACAATCCCTCAACTGGTACAACAATCCTTTCTGCTATCAACCTACACAAAACCCTTACTCGAATTTTCCTAGGTTCTCCAAGCAAGATCATAGCCCTCAAAACAGTTTCACATTCCCCCAACTCCACACCACCATACAACTTACCCAACCTATTGTGTACTTTTTCCAGCTGCCCCCCCCCCGGCACTCCTTCGCGCAAAACTTCCCATTTAAGAAACACACATTTAATTCTCCGTCTCAGATCCATCAACCCCAACCCACCCTGGCGCACAGGTAACATTGCAACCTCTCTCCGCAGCCAATTGCACCTTGAACCCCACAAAAAGTTAGACACCTATCTCAGAATTCCCACAATCGCCGTCCCTGTTATTGGGAACATGGCTGCTACATGCCAAACCTTACTATACAATAATACATTTATTACTAACACTCGTTGCACGAGAGTCAGATGATGAGGTCGCAATGCACCCAGATGCCCCAGAATCCTTTCCATCAATCTATTTGAGTTTTCCTCTCGAGCAAATTTCCTCTCGAGCAAATTACCACAAATTTTTAAAGGCACCGTTTGTTTCCTCACAACGTTACATCTCCCCCCCCCCCCACCCAATCACCCAACCCCATGATCATTGACTTCTCGCTATATATCTGCATCCATGTTGCATTTCCAAACAGTTGCACAACATCATCCAAAACCCCCAACGCCTTCCCCTCTCAAACCAGGACTGTTGTATCGTCTACATGTCCTATTATTCCAGGCCACACTTTACCGACCTACCCCACACCCCCACTCATGGTACATACACAACGTTCAACCATTCTATAGAAGGGGCCCTGAATACATGCAAACAACATTTGTGGCATGGGACACCCCTGCCTAAGTCCCCTACCCATTACAATCTCCTCCCTCAAGCATCCATTAATCTGTACCCTCATCTTAGCTCCTTTGTACAACGTGGTTACCCAATTAACTATTTCTTCCCCATAACTCTGCCTCCTAAGTATAGCTCCAAATGCTCCCCTTTCCACCCTGTCATAAGCCCTCCTGCCAGTCTAAAGCCAACAATGCTGCCCTCCGTTCCCTCCTTTTTGACTCCACAAAACTTCTCAGTATTCCATGACCTTCAATCATCGACCTTCCAGGCAAACCATACTGCGTTTTCGAAACTACTCTCCCTACCACATATTTAAACCGATTACCCAAGACTTTAGCAAACAACTTATAATCAGCACATAACAGAGATATGGCATGATACTCCTTGAGGGTGTGCTGCCCCTAACCATTCTGGACCAACACTACAACTGCTGTTGCTTGCTTGTCCCCCATCACACCATTCTCCTTCATCTGATTTAATAACCTACCCATGAAACCCCTTATTGCCTCCCAATGTTGGAGATAAAATTCAGCCAGTTGGCCGTCTATTCCCGGTGCTTTGCCCTTCCTCATTCTCCTTAAAGCAAACTCTATTTCCTCTTCCGTTATTACCCCCCCCCTAAAGCCTTCCTATCACTATTCCCTAAATTACACGTCACATACTCACACACCTTCTCTAAAGCCATATTCCCCTCCCTCTCACTTGTCCAATACCCTTCATACCATTTATCCGCATATGCACACATTCCTTTCATAGTTCGTATCTCCTGACCCACCCTATAACCTCCCGCCATCTCATGTACCTCTAACCTCAGAATAGCTATAACCTGCAGTCTTTGTTTTTGATGTCGCAACTCACACGCCGATGGCTTGTCTCCCCAAAGCACCTCCTCTACCCATGCCTGCACCCTTACTGCTTGAAACCTCTCATTTTGTAACTCCCTCAGTCTCCCCTTGACCTCGACAATTTCATCCATAGGATAGTTGCCCCCCACAGCCCACTGCCCATAACAACCCCTTAACCTGTCCTCTAAATAATTTGAAAGCCCATATTTTAAATCATTTATACGTTTGCCCACCCCCACATAATATTTCCTAATCCTTTCCTTGGCTACATAATCCCACCATTGCACGACATCATCCACCCCCTGTGCCTCCTCGCTAAGCTCCTTCCGTAGAACAGAAAATCCCTCTCACCCCTCCTCATCACTCAATGCACTTATAATTAATTTCCAGTAACTCCTGTACATTTCCGCAAGCGCCTCCCACCCAACCTCCACCAACACTGCTCTATGATCCGACCATGCTGTTTCAACAGTTTTGAAAGATCGCACTGCAACCCCGTGAGAAAGATACACTCTATCTAACCTTACTGCATACCCTCTCCTAACAAAAGTATGCTCTGTCTCCCACGCCCCCCCCCTTGAATGCGTCCCATAACCTAATATCCCTCCTTTAATCTCTTAGGGTCACCGACACATACCCTGCCCCTTTCGGTTCCACATCAGCCCTCCTAATAACGCAGTTCCAATCACCTCCTAGTATTGCCACCCCCGGTAATGCACGGAAAAAAAACACAAGGTCCTCACACACAAACTCCTGCTTCACCTGTACGTTATTCTCTGCAGGCGCATATACACTAATAAAGGCCACACGTTTGCCCATCCACCAACCATCTATGCGCAACACCCTTCCCCCTCCCCTCCCTCACTTCTCTGCTAAACAAACAGGCTTGACTCCCTAATTAATATACCCACCCCTCCTTTCAAACGGGCAGATGGCAGGGTTACCACCTGAGACCCTGCCACCTCCAACACCCTACCCTCCTTAAAATTATGCTCCTGAAGGAACACAACATCCACTCTAAATTTATTCAGAAACATTCTAAACCATTCTCTCTTTACACTATTACACAAACCATTAACGTTTACTGTCATACACCGGAGGCCTAATAAAATTTCCACCCCTGCCTCCTCTCTTCACTCTTCTGATGGACACCAGAACGTATGGGTCCACTTGTCACCTGCACACTTCCCTTTCTCCCCCTCCCCTTCTTTTGGTGCCTTATGTCATGGCCACCGCTACCTTCACCTTCTGCCCATATTTGCTTCCCAGGCCGCTGCGCTGGTGTTAGGACATCATCTGAATCCAACGCAGTGGCCCTCATTCTTTTGGCAGTCGTATCCTCCATAGCTTGGTCTGGGGATGCCTCACAATGTACCTCAACCTCCACTGTACACTGTTGCAATGATCTCGGTGATACCTCAGTCACGCTGTCACTCCCGTCGTCCGAATAGTTCTCCTGTTATTGATGCACCACAGCCGTCAACTCATCTTCTACCACATTTCCAGGTGCAGCCACCTCCTCAGGCGGTGACAAGGACTTCAGAACCTCAGCTAATTCCTCCTCAAGCTCCAACACTTCTTCCTGTACTTTTTGCTAATATCGATCCTCTGGAAGTGTCTCTGGGCCAGGTAACTGGTCAAGGGCCTCACCCTTTCCCCCAGCCTTATGCACCTCATCCACTATCTCGCTCCATAGACGACCATGCCCTCCTTAACGTCGTTGAGCATCACCTGCTTCCTCCGGTGTAGAAGCAGATGCCCCTGCCCCTGGGCCAGGAGCTCGTTGCCGCTTCCCACACGCCGCCGCTATGTGATCATATTCCCCACATAGTCGGCATGTACGCCTTTGCCCGGCGTACGACACCATGACCTATGTCCTGAATTCCTGTAGGTACACGTAAGATGGTATGGGGTGTCGCAATGTCATTTTTAGGTTAAAAGTGCCTTCTGGCAGACCTGCGTAGGCACCCGTCACCCACGTTCCATGCTGGGCCAAATGAACAATTCCGTATTCCTCAAAGGGGACATTACGCAGTTTAATCCATGTATAATGTCTGGATACATCGATCGTCCTCACATGAACAGCTGGAATTGCATCAAGACTTACGTCCTGAAAATGATAAACCGTTGCTTAGAGCAGTTTCACAAAAAATCTACATGCTCCTTTCAATGCACCCCGTACAACTCTGCCATACGTATCTCTGATGATTTTAGGTAGTAATACCTGGGCTGAAACTGGCGTTATTGCCCCACTGAGAAGTTCAACTCCGACAGTATTGATCCTGCGTCTATGACTGAACGCCATGTTGACTAATGGTAGCTCTCCTGGTCTGACGGCAGAGGTGCGACAAGCACCACCTCAAACCACTGTAGTCAGGGAAGTGAATAGCGTTTGCGCAGGAGGTCCACACGGCCCGAGAGCGATGAGGACAAAGATTTTAGGAATATTATGCCACATGTCACTTGAGGAAACATTATTTACAACCATGGATGGTATAGGACTACCATAATCACAATACCTTAAATAAGACTAACACACTGTGAATATTACATTTCAAAACACATGTATACAACTACCAATAAAGTTGGTATTACCGTTAATGACTTAAACTTATTACACATTAATTGCCCCCCCTCACCCCGAACTTAAACTCATTACACATTAATTTTTTGTTATATTTTTATTTAAAACATAGAACAAATACAATAATGTATAAGAGTATAAAATTAAAAACCATACTAGATATTACAAAACCTCTAGTACACAATCCCAGTACAGAAAATAAACACCATAGATAATGGCCATATTGCAACCATATACATAACCCGGGAATAGTGGGAGCTTGACTTACCCTACCTTAACAAGTAGCCGGCAATGAAACTATTGTTACTATATACTCCCTCGCTACTCCTATCTTTTTTTTTTATATTTTATTTAAAACTTCATGTACAAATATTAATAGGTACATATATAAAAAAATGAGCAAGGACAACATCAGTAAAACATTACATAAACACAAAACAATCCAGGCAACATCTGACAGTCTACTATATACAAGTTTTTAAAACATATCACAATTTAGGAAGGAATAAAGTTATAATAACAAAGGCCACAAAATGGCTATAAATAAAACTCCTAAAATTACAACCTCAACACAATAATGCTCCAAGCTTAATGACAATCACCCATAATACCACTCGCAACAAATACACCAGACCTACAATATGCCTTATTAAGAAACCTGTGCTGCAACACAGGTGACCCATCATCCCTCCCCCCTCCCCCACTCACACACACACATTGAAAACTAACCCTATCACCAACCTGAATAATCATGACATTAATTATCCTCAATTTAGGATTATTATGACACATGTCACTTGAGGAAACATTATTTACAACCATGAATGGTACAGGACTACCAAAATTACAATACCTTAAATAAGAACAATAATAATAGGTAATTACTACCAAAACTGATGCTGGACCACGTTACAATAAAAACAAAAATAACTCAGTGCTTCAAAAAAATAATGAAAGGAAAACCCTCTCAAGAAAATTCAAATTCAATTGCAATACCAGTGCAAGTGGAACATAATACGCTACCAAAGAAATATACATGTTATATAATTTATAGGTTATACATTAATACATGTTATATATTTAATCTGCTCCTTACACCTTCCCCATCAAGGGAACTAAGCAAAACTTATCTTGCACAACCTCTCATCTGGTCACACACTAGTACCTCCAATCACACCCAACCACATCACTGCATTCCCAAGGAGGTGAGCCCGTTGAAATCCCCTGAACCCCCCCCCCCTTTTACCAACCCACTCACCCCGACAGTTAAAGCCCCTTATAACGCCAATAAATTCCCTATTGTTAGTCCTCTATAACCCTCAGAAAAATACTCTTCCCACCTTTTCCCAAAAATGTCTCTGTTGCGACACAAAGTTCGATAAAACGTCGCCGCCAAAGTCCTTCTCAGCACATCCCCACCCACCTTCCCCCTCATACCCCATAAAACATATGTAGTCCACAATGACATATGCTAAACCTCTTACCACACTCTCCTCCACACCACTCATATCAAGACTCAACGCTCGCAATACCGCCACATCTTGACCCCCCACCCTCACCACTACCTTACGCATCCATACCCTGATGCACTCCAAACCTTCACAAAAATAGACGACATGATACGCAGTCTCTTCCCCACTGCATCTGCCACACCCCCCACCCTCAATAACCCTCCTATCTCGGAGCATCGCTCCCGTTGGCAAAATCCCATGCAGGAAACGGTACATAACCTCACGCGCCCTAGGTCGTATCCTTAATTTACTAAATCTTCGCCATATTACATCCCATGCATACATGGGGTAGATCCCTTCAACCGGTGCCACTACATGTCTCTCTAACAATTTACACAAAGTTCCCACCTTTACTTTTCCTGGTTCCCTGGCTAACATTAAGGCGCGTAACACTGTCTCGCATTCCTTCATTTCCGCCCCTCCATACCATTTCCTCAGGTGAGCATGTACCTTATCTAGCTGACCCTCCCTCCATCCACCTGCACTCATCACTTCCCTCTTAATAAACACACATTTCACACGCTTTCTTAAGTCCAACAAACCCAACCCTCCCCTACATACCGGCAATGTCACTACCTCCCTTCGCAACCAGTTGCACCCTGAACCCCACAAAAATTTGAACACCATTCTAAGAATACTCGTGATCGCCGTTCCTGTTAACGGCATCACAGCCGAAACAAACCAGACTTTACTATATAGTAATACATTGATGACAATTGCACGTTGCCTAAGGGTTAAATGGTGAGGTCGCAGCATTCCCAACAGTCGCTGCACCTGTTCCACCATCCTATTCGAATTGCTAACCCTTGCAGCACTCAGGTCAGCCTCATACATGACACCGCAGATTTTCAGACTCCCGGTCCTCCGCTGCACGACATCACATCCCCAATCTAATCTCTCTGTCCACTATCCCAGCCCCATGATCATTGACTTTTCCAGATTTACCTTTATCCCAGTAGCTCTCCCAAAAGTGTGTACAACTTCCCCCAAAAGTCCTAACCGTGTCTCCTTACTTGCCAAAATAGTGGTATCATCAACATAGCCCACCAAACCAGGCCACGGCTTCAGCTCACCATCCCTCCCCCCCCTCCTTAGACGATCCTCCACCATCCTATAAAAGGGATCCTGAACACATGCAAACAATATTTGTGATAAAGGACATCCCTGCCGAAGACCCCGCTCCATGTTGACTCCCCCCCCCACACACCCATTGATTTGCACCCTTACCTTCGCGTTTGAGTACAACGTATCCACCCACCCCACTATTTCTTCGCCAAACCCCTGTCGTAGGAGAATATCCCTCAAAGCCTTTCTTTCCACCCTATCATAAGCCCCTTGCCAATCCAACGCCACCAACGCCACTCTTTCCCTTTCCATGTCCTCCAGGAACCCCTTGATAATCCCGTGGCCCACGCTCATTGACCTACCAGGTAAACCAAACTGAGACTCAAACACGACCCTCCCCACAACACATTTAAGCCGATTCCCAAGAATTTTCGTAAATAATTTATAATCAGCACAAAGCAATGAAATGGCTCGATAATCCCGAAGGGTACTCTGCTGTTTACCCTTTGGGACCAACACCACCACCGCCGTTGCCTGAGATTCTCCCATCTTACCTCCATCTTTCATGGCATTCATTAACCTTACTAGGAAACCCCTAAGCAGACCCCAGTGCTGTACATAAAATTCGCTAGGTAAACCATCGATCCCGGGTGCCTTACCCTTCCTCATGTCCATAAGGGCTCTCCATATTTCCCCCTCCTCAATGACCCCACCCAGTGCCTCCCGATCACTCCTCCCCAATTTGCACGGCACATACTCACATACCTTCCCAAGAACCTCACCATCCACCCCACTACTTTTCCCGTATTCCTCAAACCATCTATCTGCATATGCACTCATCCCCTTGGTGTCCCTTAATACCTGACCCTCTCTAAAACCCCCCACAGAAGATATGACTTGCAAACCCGGTATTGTAGTCGTTCGCTGTCGTACCTTCTGTCCTCGCAGCACACAAGCCGATGGCTTGTCGCCCCAGAGTACTTCGTCCAACCCCGCCTGTACCCGTACAGCTGCAAAACGTTCTTCTTGCAAATCCCGTATTCTGTCCTTCAACATGTGTATATCCTCCACCGGGTACACCCCGGCCACTGCCCCCCCCCCCTCGTAACAATTCCGTAATCTAGATTCTAAGTAATTTGACAAACCATACCGCAATTGATTAATGCGTTTGCCCTCCCTCACATAAAATTGACGTATTCGTAACTTAGCCACACTATCCCACCATCCTACCACGTCTTCCTCAGTTCTTCTGTCGGCACAGAGCGTTCCCAAAATATTGCAAATGCTTCCACTCCCTCCCTATCCCCCAAAACCATCGTGTTCAGTTTCCAATAACTTCCCTGCCTACGAGCCAAAGCATCCCATCCCACCTCCACTAATACCGCCCTATGATCGGAAGACACCATCTCGATAGTTTTAAAAGACTCTACCAAAACCCTCTGAGATAAATATAACCTGTCCAAACGAGCCGCATATCCCCTTCTTATAAACGTATGTTCCACCTCCCACAGACCTCCCCCGAAAGCATCACGTAACTGAAGATCTCTAAGCAGACCCCCCAAGACTGAGGAAAAATATCCCGCTCCTCTGGATTCCACGTCTGTCTTCTTAATTACACAATTCCAATCCCCCCCCACAATCGCCACGGACGGTAACGTGCGTAGGTAATACACGAGTTCCTCCCGCACAAAATCCATCTTCACTTTCACGTCACTTTCTGCTGGGGCAAACACACACACAAACGCCACTCTCTCTCCCATCCACCATCCTTCCACACGTAATACTCTCCCCCCTCCCCCCCTCTTTCCTATGCAATACAAACGGGCTCGCCTCCCTGATCAACACACCCACTCCTCCTTTTAAACGCTCAGACGGCAACACATAAGCCTGATACCCAGGCACCACTAATTCACGACCAAGCTTAAAATTGTGCTCCTGCACAAAAGCTACATCAACCTTATACCTATTCAAAAACATCCTGAAGCACTCCCGTTTAAAACCATCACACAGACCATTAATATTTATTGTTACACACCTGAGGCCAGTTTAAGGTTTCCTTCCCCGCCTCATGTCAAGATTCTTCCCTTTCAGACCGTTCCCCTGGACTGTGCCTTTGCCACAGATTCCCCCCTCCTTCCCAACCATCCCCCCCCCTTCTGTTGTGGCCCTCTCGCAGAGTCACTCTGGGTACCATAACCCCATGTCTTTTTCCCCGGCCTTTGCGCCGGTGTCAGAACATCGTCCGAATCTGACGCTGCTGCCCTTTTCCTTGTAGCTCCCTCAGTTTCCATATCTGAGTCCTGGGAGCCAGCACAATGGACTTCCACCTCTACCACCCTTAATCCGCCTCCATGCCCCTCCATGGCACTCGCACTGTCCACCACAGGTGCCACCTGATCCTCCCCTTCCCCACACACACCTTCTGCCCTGATCCCAGGGTCTTGTTCGCTGTAACTCTCCACCTCCGTAGACTGTAACATAGCCTGTATCACCATCTCCAACTCCTCCTCAATAGCCTTCACTGCTGCGCCCTCCTGTACCTCCTCACTTGACAACTGTACTGTTGATGGGCCAGGTGATTCATGGATCACCACTTCTTCCGATTCCCCAGGAGGAGCCACCACCACTTCACTCCACATGCGACCACGCCCTCCTCCTTGCACCCGTTCTTCTTTAGGCATCGGGTGCTCATGCGCAGGTGCTCCGCCCCTTGCTGGCCCAGGAGCCACTGTTGATGGGCCAGGTGATTCATGGATCACCACTTCTTCCGATTCCACTGGAGGAGCCACTACCTCTTCACTCCACATGCGACCATGCCCTCCTCCTTGCCCCAGTTCTTCCTTAGGCATCGGGTGCTCATGCACAGGTGCTCCGCCCCTTGCCGGCCCAGGAGCCATGCTCCGCTTGCCACAGTCTGCCGCCATATGGTCATATTCGCCACACAGTCGGCACGTACGTCTCTGCCCCGCATATGCTACCATTACCTGGGTTCTAAACTCTTCGAGATATACATACGAGGGTATAGGATGCCTAAGCGTCATCTTGAGATTAAAAGAACCCTCAGGAAATCCTGTGTAAGCACCTTTTACCCATTTGCCAGGTTGGGCCAGATGTACAGTTCCATAACGTTCGAAAACATTTCGAATATCTACCTCATCAGCCTCAAAAGGCACGTTGCGGAGCTTAACCCACGAATAATGTCGTGATACATCAGTCAACTTGACCCTCACTGCCGGTGTTACGTTAATGCTGACACCTTGGTAACGATCAACCAAAGCCTCGTATACTTGAGCAGTTAGCACTTTCACGAAAATTCTATATACACCGTTCAGTGCCACTCCATATAAATCCTCGTCTCTGATGCCATATGTCTCTCGTATAATTTTGGGCAATAACACATCGACTGACGTAGGCGTTAAAGCCCCACTAATAAGTTCAATGCCCACAGTATTCACTCTCCTGCGCACACCTGGCGCCATGTCGTTGACTGAGTTGCTAGTCTGGGAAACAGTAGAGGGGTGCAAAGCACGACCGCACTCTACCTCATCCAGGCAGCGAATCCTACTCCTATCTATTGAACTTTTCCCTCACAATCCATGTGTCCCAATGAAATTATCAACAAAGACCAACATGGTACTGTTGCAACGGGTCCAGAATAGAGCTCTTCGCTTCATTACGGGCACCAGGAGGAGAGACAGAGTTAAAATGGCAGATTTACACGTACAACAAGATATTACTGCCTTAAATGTACGTCTTGACACCCTGAAAAAGAAACAACTCTTTACAATGCAAGAACTATACATGCCAGATAGAGAACATCATATACAAGTTGTAAATACCATGGATTATATCATCAATACTCCTCCTCACAGGACTCAAAGAATCACTCTCCCACAGAGGGTCCGTCGTTTTATCCATAAAGATGATTACCGTCGACCCATGATATTGAGCAACCTTCCTGAAGAAGAAGATTGGGTAACACCAGAACCCTTCTATGTTTACTGAGAAAATCATCGCCCCAATTAGGGAGACATCTTATATAACAATCTACTGTAAAAATTATGCTATATGTAATATGGCGGGACACCACCTGTAAGAAGCCATTGTCAAGTAATTCTTTATAAACTGGTCAGGAAATTATTGCCTTCATTGTCGCTTAAATATCCGTTGTGCACCCGAAAAAAAAAAAAGGCAATTGCAACTTGTATATTTACTACCAATTCAGAGTCATGTACTTATATATCTGTTATATCTATGTGACTTTAATGGGTTAGTATTATACCCCTTTAAGATTATCTTATTATCTTACATACACTTTTTAAATTACACCAAAGTGGTTGGGCCACTTACCTTTTATATCCTACCTCTCTCCCCCCTCCCACCCTTTTCCAATATTTCTATCCTTACCCATCCTTCTTCCTTACACATCTTACCAAAGCTCTGGTCATAAGAAGAAGAACGTCACCACCGGTGGCCTGGTGGCTAAAGCTCCCGCTTCACACGCGGAGGGCCCGGGTTCGATTCCCGGCGGGTGGAAGCATTGCTACACGTTTCCTTACACCTGTTGTCCTGTTCACCTAGCAGCAAATAGGTACCTGGGTGTTAGTCGACTGGTGTGGGTCGCATCCTGGGGCACAAGATTAAGGACCCCAATGGAAATAAGTTAGACAGTCCTCGATGACGCACTGACTTTCTTGGGTTATCCTGGGTGGCTAACCCTCCGGGATTAAAAATCCGAACGAAATCTTATCTTATCTCTTACCATCTCCACGATGTCACATCGTGTGAGAATTAAGCCCAAGTCTGCTGTCGTCGATGACGCCACGAAGCTTGAGCTTGCAGCTTCTCTCAACACTTGTCTTCACGCAAAGTTCTCCAAGATTACGTCACTGAAAGGAGCTTTCATCGTCACTTTTCTCGATGATGCTGAAGCTGACAAAGTGCTTACAACTACTGCCATGAAGACCTTAGAAGACAGCGGCTTTACCATCTCCACGTCACCATACATGCTTGCAAAACGTTCAGTGTTTATGAAAAGTCTTGACAGGCTGATCACGAACATGTCCATCCAGGAAATTACGTCATCACTTGAAGACCTCAGCACCTGGGCCAAGACTGACTCTGTTGTGAAGATCCCCAACGCTTCCTCAATGCTCAAGGTCACATTCCTGGACGTTACCATGGTGTCCAGAGCACTGTCTGATGGCCTGGCCATCTCTTACTACTACATCAACCCTCGACAGATTGAACCTGAACGCTTCACGTACATAACACCTTGTTGGACATGTTACTCGTACAGTCACTCTTCTGCCGACTGCCACGTGAAGAATAAGAAGATATGTTCCACCTGTTGGTCTGAAGGACACGATTTTCGTTCTTGCACTTCCACTGCTGCTCCCATTTGCATCAACTGTAAGAATGATCACCATACTCTTGCAGCCAAATGTCCAGTGCGTAAGGATATCCTCTCTAAGAAACTGAAGTAAGAAACAAAGAAGTCATCTGGAACCTCTCCTACATACGCTGCAATTGCCAAGATTCAATCTACAACATCCAAGATTCTACAAGCCACTCAACAGTTGCCTCCGCCACCTCTCACTACCCAACCTCCACCTGATGATATCTCTACCAAATTCTATTACTGCATGATGTTTTGCTCACATGCAAAATGCTGCAAAACCTGGCTCTTTCAACACGACTATTAATGAACTTCTTGCACTTAACAACATGCCATCATTTAACTTCCCTGCAAGTCCACCATCAGCTGAGATTTTGAAAATAATCCCGAAGATCGTCAGTTTTGAAGCGCCAGATGACTTAAAGGAATTAATAATTGATAACGACGACGCATACTCTTTTGAATCCTCCAATCAACATTCACCTGATAACATCCAAGACAGCACCACGCCTCCTATTCGTCGATTGGCTCGTCGTGGCGGAGCAAATATCATTCCTTCGCCTCCACTCACCACTACAAAAATGAACCAATCAGAAGCCACGATTCCACCACAGTCTTCTATGCACTCTGTAGCGGAGACACCAACATTGAATGAACCTTCAATGCTGCAACCACCAACAAAAACCTCACCAGTCATCACTCGACGTATTAATACAGAAGACCAACACCGAGATCAATACCTGCACTGGAAAGATATAACTTTCTATACGACTTCTGACCAAGAACCCACCATGAATGTCGACACTTTGTACGAGAAATTACTCGACAGAACAGTCAAGTTTACAAATCGTAAAGGAACCCATTGCTCCTTCACAGCACTCAAGATGACCTTTGACCAGTTACAAGCCGACCCAGCATTTCGACCCAAGATTACAAGACTACTTATCGTTTCCTCCCAACAACTGCACAACATAAGGAATGCCTCCAACATTGAATTAATGATGTAACTCCTGATTCACACTTTAACGACACCTGACCAATAAAGAAGCTAGCCTCCCTTGACCACGCCTCCAGCTTCTGCCAGCCGCCAATCAACATCAAGAATGCAAGATGCAGATAGCTTGCCAGCCGGACGACTGAGTGTTCTCCTGTTTTTTGTGTTGCTGTTCCGTTCGCTTCCAAGGCTTAGCTGTTGGGTCTAGTCCTGACTCTTATCTCTTCGACTCAAGACATTCCTCTCGCCGACTATTCTTCGAGCTGTCCCCACTTGCCCCTCGCCCCTAGTGGGTTCTTACTTGTGAGTATTCTGCTCTGTTCTGTTCTGTTCGCATCGCTATTGGGCCGTGTGGACGTGCTGCGCAGTAGCTCCTGATTGAGTTGGCTTTTGCGCAGTGTTGACGTGTACTTGGCTCTATGAAGACCTGTTTGCGCGCTCTCTAGAATTGAAGCAAGATGCCCTCCATCGAGCAACTTTACCAACAGCTTAAGGAAGAATTGAGGTTGGCGAATATGGAAATTCGGCGACTGACCGAGGAAAACAAAAAGATTCGGAGTAGTCCTCCTGTTTTGAGTCCTCAGGTCAAGAAGGGAAACTGGTCAGTGGCTGGAAAGCAGGGAAAGAAGTTGACGATCAAGAAGACGAATGGAAAGGTAGAAACGATGAAGAAGAAAGAGACTGCCGTGGAAACTGTTGTGGAAACATCCAATACATTCTCAGTGCTACCCGACGAATGTGAGTCGACTACTGGGAACGTCACGACGAAAGACATTAAGGAAGGTACGAATATTGTTGTTGTTGGGGATAGCCAAGTTAGGTATATGGATAGGGCGTTCTGCTTGAAGGACAGGAGTAGGAGACAGAGAGTTTGCTTTCCTGGGGCTGGGATGGAGGATATTGTTAGCCGTCTGGATGACATCATGAGAGGTAATGGAAGCAATCCTATTATCTGTCTCAGTGCTGGAGGCAACGATGTTGGCAGACGTAGGAGTGAGGACCTGATTAGCAGGTATAGGTCAGCAATAGAAATAATTAGAAGTAAGGGTGGGAACCCTCTCATATGTGGTATTTTGCCAAGGAGGGGAGTTGGAAATGAATGGTTGTCCAGGGCAATTGGTGTCAATTGCTGGCTGGACAAATACTGTAAGGAAAATGCGGTAACATTCATTGACAACTGGGACCTCTTCTATGGCAGAAATGACATGTATGCTAGGGATGGGGTTCACTTATCTAGGTGTGGGGTGGGAGCACTGGCAACTGCAGTGGAGGGAGCAGTTAGGACTTTAAACTAGGAATAGTTAGTGGTATGGGTTTTGGCAGGAAAACAGTGAAGTCCCAGTGTAGTAATATTACGAGTTCTAGGGGAACTAGTAATAATAAGAACGAGATAGATATTGAAAAGCCAGGGACCTTGGGTGATAAGGACAGTAATAGGTTTAGTAGAAAAATAGAAATGAGCAGGAAGGGTAAAGAGAAAGGAGAGTCTTTCAATGTTTATTATGCTAATTGCCGTAGTGCTAGGAATAAGATGGACGAGTTGAGATTAGTTGCTAGTGTAGGTAACATTGATGTATTTGCCTTAACTGAGACGTGGTTTAATTCAAAAAGTCGGGACATGCCTGCAGAATGTCATATTCAGGGTTTTAAATTGTTCCAAGAAGATAGAAGTATTGGGAGGGGGGGGGTGGGGTGGCATTGTATGTCCGAGATCGCTTGAACTGTTGCATAAAAACGGGTATTAAGTCTGAAGTAACACATACAGAGTCTGTTTGGATAGAATTTTCAGAGGGGCATGAAAAACTGATTTTAGGAGTGATATACCGTCCCCCAAACTTAGATAGGGACCAAGGGAAACTACTATGGGAGGAAATTGTTAAGGCCACAAGGCACGATAATGTAGTAATTCTAGGAGACTTTAACTTTAGTCATGTTGATTGGAATTTCTTGACTGGGAATTTAGAATCATACGACTTCTTAGAAGTATTTCAGGATTGTTTTTTGAAGCAGTTTGTGACAGAACCTACAAGGGGAAATAACCTGCTTGACTTAGTTATGGCAAACAATGAATCCCTTGTTAATAATTTAGAAATTTCAGAGGAACTGGGTGCTAGCGACCACAAATCAATTACATTTAGCATTGAATGGAAGTACGATAGTAGCGATAACTCAGTAACAGTCCCAGATTTTCGCTTAGCAGATTACGATGGGCTTAGAGAACACTTATCATCTGTTGACTGGGGTAACGAAGAGAGCTATCAATATGACAGTTTTCTGAACACTATACATGCTGCTCAAAGAGCGTTTATCCCATATAAAGAAATTAGATCAAATAGAAATGACCCAAAATGGATGAATAATAGGCTCAAATATCTACTAGGGCATAAGAAAGGAATTTATAGGCGTATCAAAAGAGGTGAGGGTCATCTTATGAATCAGTATATTGACATTAAGAGGGACATTAAAAAGGGGATAAGAAAAGCTAAAAGGGACTATGAAATTAAAGTTGCTAGGGATTCTAAAACTAACCCAAAAAGTTTTTTCCAGGTCTATAGAACAAAAGTTAGAGATAAGATAGGTCCCCTTAAAAATAACTATGGGCACCTTACTGACAAAGAGAATGAAATGTGCTTGATTTTAAATAATTATTTTCTCTCAGTTTTTACACAGGAAGACACTAACAATATTCCAGTAATTAATTTTTACAGTGGGCTAGAAGAAGATAAATTATGTAACATCACAGTCACTAGTGAGATGGTTGTGAAGCAGATAGACAGACTGAAGCAAAATAAGTCGCCGGGTCCTGATGAGGTTTTTTCAAGGGTTCTTAAGGAATGCAAAATGGAACTCTGTGAACCATTAACTAATATTTTTAATTTATCTCTTCAAACAGGTGTAGTGTCTGATATGTGGAAGATGGCTAATGTAACTCCTATTTTTAAAACAGGGGACAAGTCGTTACCGTCAAATTACCGCCCAATAAGCCTGACCTCAATTGTAGGCAAATTACTAGAGTCAATTATAGCTGAGATTATAAGAAGCCATCTCGATAAGCATAGCTTGATTAATGATACTCAGCATGGATTCACAAGAGGCCGGTCTTGTCTAACTAATTTATTAACTTTCTTCAGTAAAGCTTTTGAGGCTGTTGACCACAATAAAGAATTTGATATTATTTACTTAGATTTTAGTAAGGCTTTTGATAGAGTTCTGCACCATAGACTGTTAAAGAAAGTGGCAGCTCATGGCATTGGGGGAAAAGTGCTCTCGTGGATCGAGTCATGGCTCACTGACAGGAAGCAGAGTGTGTCCATAAATGGGGTTAAATCCGAGTGGGGATCTGTAACAAGTGGCGTTCCACAGGGATCAGTCTTGGGCCCGTTGTTGTTTATAATATATATCAATGATCTTGATGAGGGAATTACTAGTGATATGAGCAAATTCGCCGATGACACAAAGATAGGTAGGATAATTGATTCAAACGTAGATGTTATGGAACTTCAGGAGGATTTAAACAAACTCTATTCTTGGTCAGAAAAGTGGCAGATGCAGTTCAATGTAGATAAATGCAAGGTTCTGAAGCTTGGGAGTGCCCATAACCCTAGTACTTATAAGTTAAATGATGTAGAACTTAGCCATACAGATTGCAAAAAGGACTTGGGGGTTATGGTGAGCAGCAACCTTAAACCAAGACAGCAATGCCTAAGCGTACTTAATAAGGCAAATAGATTACTGGGATTTATATCAAGAAGTGTAAGCAACAGAAGTCCAGAGGTCATACTGCAGCTTTATACATCATTAGTAAGGCTTCACCTAGATTATGCAGCTCAGTTCTGGTCGCTGTATTACAAAATGGACATAAATTCGTTAGAAAACATTCAGCGTAGGATGACTAAATTAATACATAGCATTAGAAATCTTCCTTATGAAGAAAGATTGAAGACTCTTAAGTTACATTCACTTGTTAGACGAAGAATAAGGGGAGACCTGATCGAAGTGTATAAGTGGAAGATGGGTATTAATAAATGGGATTTTAATAAGGTCTTAAGGATGTCTCTCCAAGAGAGAACCCGCAGTAATGGATTTAAATTAGATAAGTTTAGGTTTAGAAAGGACATAGGAAAGTATTGGTTTGGAAATAGTGTAGTTGATGAGTGGAACAGTCTACCTAGTTGGGTTATTGAGGCTGGGACTTTGGGTAGTTTCAAATCTAGGTTGGATAAGAACATGAGTGGGAGGGGTTGGATTTGAGTGGGACTTTCACATCAGAGCTTATTTCTTGGGTGGCATTGAAAATTGGGTTGGGCAAATGTTTTCTTAGTGGGATGAATTGTTAAGGACCTGCCTAGTATGGGCCAGCAGGCCTCCTGCAGTGTTCCTCCTTTCTTATGTTCTTATGGTGTGTTGTGTTCGCTTGGAATATATATCTGTGTTAGTTTACACACAGATTGGCAACGTTTCTAGTGGTCCTTGGACTGTGTTCAGTGTTTCAGGGCAGTGAGCCACGTGTGTGTGGCTACGGGCCCTGACTGGGGCACTGAGCCTCACAGCTCTGCACCCAGTGTGGTCACAGGCAGCAGCTCTGCTTCTGGCTCTGTCCCCACACCTATAGTCACCATGACAAACCCAGGAGAGCGGCCTAAACGTTCATTGGAATGCGGGGACGAGTTGGAGGACGACACGACGTGGGGCAGGTGGGAGCCCCCACCTGCCACTAGATCCGTCGGCAGCCGCTACCCAAGGAGACTTGCGCCCCAGATGGCCATAGGGATTGTGGAAGGAAGCCAGGAGGCTATAGCTCCACAATTAGCAAGGATAGAGCCATCCCAGGTCCCTAAACCAGTTTGCGCTGGCATCCACAGTGGACGGGGACTGGCTGACTCCAAATGGACGGAGGAATTCCCGCTCAGCTCGGGCACAAGCAACCAGGGCCTTCACCAAATTCAAGGTTCCGAATTACGGGTTTGTAAGGTATCTGGAAGGTCTACCCTGCCTCAAGTTCCACTGCGAGTTCACTCTCAGGAACCGAGTTCACTTTCAGGAGCGAGGTTTTGGTCATTCCTCGGTACAAGGATTCTTATGATAAATTGAAAGGGCTGGTTGTGACCCATCCCAGCATGGTGGAACTGGTTGCTTCCGAGAAGGTGTACAAGGGGGTGCTCTTACACGTCCCTGTGCCCCTCCCACTGGACCCCATTTTGGAAGTGCCCAATATTGTCAAGGCAGAGCGACTCACTGCAACAGTGAACAAGGTGCCCACCCACGAGGTGCTGATCCACCACAAAGGTCCACTTCCCACGCACCTGGACCTTGGGGTCTGGGGAAGATTCAAGACCCGACCATACCTGTTGGGCCCAGTGCAATGCTTCATCTGTCAGTGGTTAAATCATATTGCAGCCACCTGCCAGCGAGAGAAGATGTGTGGTGTGTGCAGCAAGGCACACGACTCGAAGGACTGCATTGCCATCCTCAAACAGCCAACTGGCAAAGCCCTTCGGCCAGAGCCCAAGTGTGCCAACTGCTCAAAGAGGCACCATGCCTGGAACTGGAGCTGTCCTGTGATGGTGCAGCACTGGCAGCAGGTTCATCATCGGAACGACCCGACAGCCCCGACGCCACCCAGCCTTGGAACCACCCAGCAACAGTCGGTATGGGCTCTGACCGCGGTTGCCCAGATACTGCAGGAGGGCAATACCAGCGAGTTCCCGGCACTGGGCTCCCGGCAGTTGCATCAGGGGGCATGCACTGGCTTGCAGCAGCGCGGTCAACTACGGGGTCAGATGGTAAGGTGGCCAAGAAGACAGAATCAATGGGAAAAACAGCCACAGGCGAGGCACACTGCCCAGCAGGTCCCTGCTGGGCACCAATATTCCTTGCCATACCGCCAGCAGGCCTCCTCCCATGGGCAGGCCCCTAATGTGAGTGGCCAGAGTCAGGCAGAGGTTCCCGGCCAGGGGCCCCAGAAGCCCATGGCCACTCAAACCGGGCCCAGGGTGCACCCAGCTTATGCTGCTACAGTGTCAACAGCCACCCAGACATACCCAGTGACCCAGCACCGACTCGACAGGTCGTCCAGCTCAATGCCTGCGGAGGTGGAGGTAATGGTCGAATCATTTCCCGATCGACTGAAGAAAACCATCGGGGTCATCTCAGCACTCCTCTGTCGCCTGCTGCCATCGGCGGAGGCGCAGGCGCAGGGGCGCCTGCAGACAGCTCCTCTCATGGATGCTGGGCGTGGTCCTACTGGACAGGAAGGACTCAATGGAACTAAAGGCCATCATCCAGGAATCCTTCCAGTCCGTGATGGAGGAGGCCCCAGAGTCGCCAACAACAGACGATGAGTCCCAGGCAGAGATGGAATCAGAGGGCCACCTCTGCGGCCCTTGAAGTTTCTCCAGTGGAACATTTGCGGGCTGCAGCAGAAAATTCACTTAGTGATTGAAGCTGCAGTTCAAGATGAGGTTGATGTCTTCCTGTTCCAGGAGACACTTACCAATTCCTCACATCAAATGCAGCCACGTATCCCGGGATTCTCGGGCTACCTTCAGTGCCTGCAAGGGAAAGGCAGGGGCATGGCGATCTACGTCAGGACCACTATCCCTCATTCAATCTCCAATGACCCCATCAACTGTGGGGTACACCCTTTACATTTCAGAGGTGGCAGCACTCGCCCCCTGGGAGGGTCTTGTTTTGGCTGGGGATGTCAATGCCCACCACCCAATACTTTCTTCTGTCTCTCCTACCAACGCAGCTGGGAGGCACCTTGCGGCTGTGCTGGAGGAGGTCCCTGAGATCGCCCTCCTCAATAATGGTGAGCCAACCCATCACTACGGTGGCCGCTTAGACGTCACACTCATCTCTAGGCGGTTGCTCTCGAGTGCGAGATGGGAGGTCCATCCCCGTCTCACCAGTGATCACTTTGCAGTGGTCACCACGCTGATGGTCCAGCGATGCCTGCTCCCTACACCTACCCCCAGATGGAATCTAAAAAAGCCGACTGGCAGTGCTTCCAGGAGGTCATTGAGCGCTGTTGGGCAGAGTCTCCTCTTCCGGAAGACCCAGATGAGGCGGCTCAAAGCTTGCAGGTGGCCTTCACATGTGCAGCTGAGGCAGCCATACCTAAGATTACAGGCAGAGTGTCATATAAACATGGTTGGTGGTTTTACAATGAGGACATAAGGGAGCAGAATCACTGCATCAATGTCATACGCAAGATGCACAGGCGTAATCCCACAGTTGAGTCCATGCGTCTGCTCAAAGAAGTGGTGCGGCATGCATACCATGTCTCACACAGGGTCCGGCAGGCTAAATGGTTCGAGTGGTGTGCCTCCTTCAGCTACTCCTCCACCTTATCTGAGATCTGGACCAAGTTACGATTGGCCACTGGGCAGTGTAGCAGTGTGGCTCAGCTGCACCCAGACCCCACAACGGAGGCAGAACGTCTTGTGGACCTTTTCACCTCCAGAGCGGCCATGGCTAAACTGCCTCAGGATCTCCAGGCCCTCCAAGCCACCCTCCTTCCTAGAAGGATGATGGTGATCCAAGTGGCATGCCAGGCTAAGGACGTCAGAGATGAAGACTTCACTGACCAGGAGCTCCAGGCAGCCTTCACATCTCATCGGGACACTGCACTGGGGCATGATGGTATCACCTATATCATGATCACTCGGTCTGGCCATTCTGGACATTCAGCTGTCCTGGGGGTCGTCAACCGGACGTGGCGAGCTGGCAAACTCCCTGTCGTATGGAAGGAGGCTGACATCATACCGATTCCTAAGCCTGGGGAACCTAGCAGTGTGAGACCTATCTCCCTCACCAGTTGCATCTCGAATGTGTCTGAAAGGATGGTGTTGGAGTGCCTGAGGTGGAAGCTTGGCCCTCCTCATAAACACCTCTATGGCTTCACCAGAAGAGTGGGCACTTTCGAAAGCCTTACCACTCTACTGGCCGGCATTGGGTCGGAGGCCAAAGCCAACATTGTTGTCTTTCTTGACCTCGAGAAAGCTTTTGAGCTAGCCAGTGCACCTGCCATCCTCTCACTCTTGGCCCGCAGGGGGGTTAAAGGCAGGCTGCTTTCATGGCTTCGTTCCTATCTCCAGGACAGGTGGGCCCGGGTACGCTTCCAGGGGCATGCCTCTTCTCTCAAGACCCTGGACAACGGCACTCCACAGGGCAGGGTGCTTAGTCCCACCCTGTTCAATGTACTGATGCACCAGCTGGTGCAACTGCCTTTCTCCAGAGGCACCATCCTCCTCAGCAATGCCGATGACCTGGCACTTGTCGTACCTAGGAAGAGCCGGCTTTTACAGCATGCCCAGGAGGACCTCTATCTGCTGGCTTCCACTTGCCTTCACTTGGGGCTCAAGATATCTGCAGTAAAATCCAAAGCCATGATCCTTCGTACCAGAGTACCCAGTCAGAGGCTGCAGGTCCTGGGCATCGACCTGGAGTGGGTTCACAGTTATAGGCGCCTTGGCATCTACATTGACAAGCGCCTCACCTTCCAGAAACATGTGCACCACATTAAAGAGAGGGCTCTGCAGAGGGTCAGGGCATTGAGTGCCATGGCCAACCCTAGGGTTGGGGCCAGCCTCGAGGTCATAAGGTTGTTCTACATACAGGCAATACGCTCCCTCGTTGACTATGGGGCACTTGCTCTGGTTCATGCTAGACCCACAAACGTCAAATCCCTCTGTGTGTGATCCTGAACACAGCCGTACAGGCTATGCTGGGGGCTCCTAGGTGGGCCAGTGCAGTGGCTCTGAACCTTTAGGTGCAGCTACAGCCTCTTGAAGACAGGATCCAACTAGTAGCTGCCAAGAGGATTGCAAAGTATTTCCGACTCCCAGGGGCTGACAAACTGATGAGAGATTTATGGGTCCACCAGGGACAGGTCATTCCACTGCATCCCGGCCGCCGATGGATGTGGTCGGTAGCAGATGCCACACGGAAGCTCCTGCCCATGACATTGCTCCAGGCGGGAGGCTACAACAGACTGGCAGTGAACTACATGGTGCCACCACCTTGGGCGCCAGAGCTGTTTGCGGTGCACTGGATAACCCTACCAGACTGCAAGAGGCACTGCAAACAGGACAATCTGCAACGACTTGCCTCGGCTAGCATTGTGGGTGCGGAAGGCCCAGGGTGTGTGGCATATTACACCGATGGCTCCAGAGACCCCGTGGCAGGCCGCACAGCTGCTGGGATATTCCACAGCAATCTGGCAGCAGGTTGGCGCCTCTCAGACCATTGCACCATCCTCCAGACCGAACTCTTTGCCATCCAACAAGCTCTGCAGCATGCTCTTGCAGACCATCAGCATCCCCCCATCATCCATGTTGATTCCAAGGCAGCGATTCAAATGCTTATGCACAGAGAGCCAAAGGACAACATACACTTAATCACATTCATCCGGGGTGACCTGCAGACTCTCATGGCCCAGGGTTGCAGGGCTACCATTAACTGAATCCCGAGCCATGTGGGTATCCCTGGCAATGATGCTGCAGATGAGGCTGCTAGGACTGCAACCCTCGAGGCACAGCCACGTACTGCAATCTCCATCAGCCTCAGCCAGATTGCGCTGTGGTCTGCTGGTGCGGCCAGGCACCCATTCCCTGACCCTGGGGATTCACGGAGCCTCTGTTGGTATGTCAGGGCGACCCACAGGGCGCCCCCTCCAAGTATTCGGACACAGTCCAGATAACTGAGGGTGCATATCTACCGCCTACACATCGGGTATCCCACCACTGCGCAGATTGTTGAACGGGCACGAGAGGAGCTCTCTGGCCAATGTGAGCGAATGGTTCTGAAGCCCTTGGTGCACTACCTGTAGACTGCCCGGCTATGATGCCCCGGAAACCTTACTTCCAGTCATTGCACGTCATCCGTTCTCCCCCCCCCCCGCTGAAGTTGCTGTGAGGGCCTGCTTTGGGCCTCCATTGCACTGCACACCAGCTGCTGTTAGTGCACACTAACGTTTGGTACGTCATCTGGCCATAAAGCCGGTGAGGTACCCCTCCTTCCTGCTGAAGACCTGCCACGCAGGAGCAAGTAAAGATAAACGACAGTTCCCTACCTGGGGAGCCAATGCCGGGTCACCAAAATGGAAGAGACCCGGGCCAGCATGCCATACCGGCGAATCAAACAGAATAGAATAGAATTTATGAACAAGAAGAGGATACGCGGGAGAGATTTGCGCTTATTTTTAATTTTTTAATACCCCTTTTTGGGGTTAAAAAAATTCGTGATAAAGTAAAAATTTATGTTGATCACAAAACACATATATGCTCTTCAACCTAAATGTTATTAGATATTCACTGGCTAACGTACATACACCCATTATTGTGACTTTTTAATTCTTTACATACATAAGTATATACATTACATATATACACCTGTTTACAAAACTAACACAATCCCAGTATGCACTCACACACTAACAGTCCTCGCACACTCACACTCACACACACGCATAATGATGCGAAAAAATCAGTAAATGAAATGATGGCCTACGAGAGAAAATGTAGGGAGGCAGAGAGGTTTGTTTCCACAGGAAAAAGAATACGGCCATATCCTGCTTTATGTCATTTCGGCCTAAGTCAAATTCGCGTTTATGCCACTTTTCTAGAGTAAGTTTCAGTTCAGTGAACGTCATTCCATGCGACTTTACGTCACTCAGCAACGTCGCCTACCTCATAATTTTTTTACTTGTGTTCATTATTTTTTAAAGTTCAAAAACAGTTACAATCTTTTGCGAGTTATTTACGGAAGTTTAACTGTGTTTCTCGTCATTTTAAGGCATTATGTATGGTTTATATCGAAAACCGAGTTATGTTACAGCTCTTGGAACCAATTATGTAGGCGGGGTATACCTGTTGTGGATTTTTTTTAAATAATTTCCTAAATGTAGAACAAATAAATGAGTAGTATAATAATTGTGTAATAAAATATGATGGTGATTTGACCCTTTAGAAAAATTTCGAGTGAAGGGGTGAGGAAGAGCTGTGCAATGACGCCGGGGGAGACGCCATATTGAATTTAATGTGTGAACACTGGACGGAGTTGTGCAATGTGATCAGCCGTTATCGAGTGTCAATTGGGGTTTATCGGCCTGAATTTGTAATTAGGAACCCATGTTAATGTTTCCTGCTGTAAAATTGGGACAGGAAATTTGCATGACCTCTAGAATTACGTGTGGATGGCGGAAAATAAAGATGTGAACATCACTCACAGGTAAGTGCACCATTAATCTTTGCATTTATATCTCTAACTGGTCAGTGTAGGGTCTACGTGTTAGGCGGGTGTTGTGGTGATATCCATCTACAGTAATTAAAAGGTAAGTGTTAATACCAATTATATATTGTGTATCCAGCAAATCTAATTATATACAGCCCACAACTTTAATTCACCAGAGTAGCTGCTTTTAATATTATAATTATTCCTTGAAGTGGGCCGTTAGTATACAGCAATATTCCAGCCTAGAGAGCACAAGCGTTTTGAAGAGAATCGTCATGGGCTTGGCATCCCTAGTTTTGAAGGTTCTCATTATCCATCCTATCATTTTCCTAGCAGATGAGGTAGATAAATTGTTGTGGTCTTTGAAGGTGAGATCCTCTGACATTATCACTCCCAGTTCCTTCACATTACTTTTCTGCTCTACTGTATGGTTAGAATTTGTCATATAATCTGACACATATTTAATTTCTTCATATTATTGTGAGTGACCCATTCGAAGATTTGGTTAATGTCCACTTGGACTCTCGTGGTGTCTTCGATAGAGGTCACTGCCATGGTAATCCGGGTGTCCACCGCAAAGGAAGACACGGAGCTATGGCTTACGTCTCTGTCTATGTCAGAAATGAGGATGAGAAATTGAATAGGAGCCTTGTGGAACAGAGCTTTTTACCAAGGCTGCCTGAAACTTTACTCTGTTTACTATTACTCTTCGTGTTCTATTTGTCAGGAAGTTGTAGATCCATCTACCAACTTTTCCCCTTATTCCTTTATCACACATTTTGTGTGCTATTACGCTATGGTCACGCTTGTCAAAAGCTTTTGCCCTGTGTTGTGTAATTGATGGGTATCTAGGTGGTTGGCTATCTTGCTTCTAAGAACCCTCTCAAAGATTTTTATAATATGGGATGTTAGTGCTATCGGCCTGTAGTTCTTTGCAATTGCTTTACTACCACCTTTGTGGAGTGTGGGTTATGTCTGTTATTTTTTTTGTGTGGGATGATCCCTTTGTCCATGCTCCCTCTCCATAAAATGCTGTAGGCATGTGATAGGAGCTTCTTGCAATTCTTGTAATTCTTGCAATTCTTCAACATTTGTCCAACCTTAGGAAGAAGACTTACTTCGACTAGTGGGTGATAGCACTATGACCCCGCCTCCTCCTGCTTTGCCTCACCTGACTACAGTATATAAGCCACGTCTATGGCCCTATGCTGTACATTCTACAAGTCGGTTCCTGACCAGCCCGGCTGTGGCGCGTACGTTGGTTTGCGTGCAGCCAGCAGTAACAGCCTGGTTGATCAGGCTCTGATCCACCAGGAGGCCTGGTCACAGACCGGGCCGCGGGGGCGTTGACCCCTGGAACTCTCTCCAGGTAAACTCCAGGTGAACACATCAACTCCAGGCTGAGGGACTGATTACCTCAAACTCCTCCTCTCCTTACACCTTTCTACTTTGTATTGGATTGATGAAGCCACTGTGTGGCAAAACGTTTCCTGAATAAAGATTCCCATATGTTGCATAAGTGTCTCAATCTTCAACTTGTCGGCCTTTCAAACCATTCATCACAACTGTCAGACACAGCAGCATCATGGGATCTTGTTACGAAGAATTCCTCAACATTTGTCCAACCTTCGGACGAAGACCTACTTCGACTAGTGGATGGTACCACTATGACCCCGCCTCCTCCTGCTTCGCCTCACCTAACTACAGTATATAAGCCACGTCTACGGCCCTATGCTGTACATTCTACAAGATTGATGAACTGAACACGTCGACTCCAGGCTGAGGGACTGATTACCTCAAACTCCTCCTCTCCTTACAACTTTCTACTTTGTATTGGACTGATGAAGCCACTGTGTGGCGAAACGTTTCCTGAATAAAGATTCCCATATGTTGCATAAATGTCTCAATCTTCAACTTGTCGGTTTTTCAAACCATTCATCACACGTCATATACTCACACATCTTTTCTAAAGCCACATCCCCCACCCTCCCACTTGTCCAATACCTTTCATACCATTTATCCGCATACGCACACATTCCTTTCATAGCCCGTATCTCCTGACCTACCCTATAATCTCCCGTCATCTCATGTACCTCTAACCTTGGAATAGATGTAACCTGCTACCTTTGTTTTTGACGTCACAACAATCATGCTGATGTCTTGTCTCCCCAAAGCACCTCCTCTACCCCTGCCTGCACCCTTACTGCTTGAAACCTCTCATTTTGAAACTCCCTCAGTCTCCTCTTGACCTCGACAATTTCATCCATGGGACAGTTGCGCCCCACAGCCCCCTGCCCATAACAACCCTTTAACCTGTCCTCTAATTAATTTGAAAGTCCATATTTTAAATTATTTATAAGTTTACCCTCCCTCACATAATATTTCCTAATCCTTTCCTTGACTTCACAATCCCACCATTTCACGACATCTTCCACCCCCTGTGCGTCCTCACTAAGCTCCTTCCATAGGAGAGAAAATCCCTCTAACCCCTCCTCATCACTCAATACACTTATATTTAATTTCCAGTAACTCCTGTAAATTTCAGGGCGGCGATGGTGGTTACCGGATACGCTGCACGTAGCTCGTAACATGCACACAATTGATGTCGTAAAAAATTTTACTTCCCATAACGCAATTGTATCGTCTCTTTACTCATCGCCCCCCAAAAAAACTTTAATACTGGTTTTACCCTTCACATCCTACCAGTCTAGAATATCTATGACACCCATCCCATTATTACATAATTGAGACCACATCCAACTAAATATATCAGGAATTTCATTTCCTTTTAAAAGACTATTACAACCCAGGATTCCAAATGACCTGTTATCCCGGGTGTAATGGGAGCAAAATAAACACAGCAGAAAAAGTTCAGACTTATATTATCCTTCACCAGTTTAGAACAGCAATATGTACACTATGTACAGTGATAAGTATAGTGCACTCCACGGTAAGCAAGGCAGAAATAGAAGCCACAAGATAGCAGACCGTGCTTCAACCAGCTCTAGAATGGGAATGACAAGGGCAGACAGGAGAGTGGTACCCACATAGCCTCTGCAATTGCCAAAACCATCTTATTGGCTAGAACCTGGTCACTAGTTGAATGACGGGGCCCCATCAACTCTTAGCAACCTGGTTCGCTGGTTGGGGGAGATAGCCTGTAAATGAGGGTGTGTACATGCGCCGAATAAAGGTTACGTACTCTTTGAATGCCACACCCCCACCCTGAGAAGGCTCAGGATTAGGCTGCCACCTCCCATGGCACAAAATAATGGGACCGCCTTTCCTCTCCACCATCCAACTATTAGATAGAGCTCAGCTTTTCTCGTGACAAAAAGCCAAACCCTAAACTCAGAGTGAGACAGCAGTCATTCAGGCTAGCATAGGTCCAAGATACAGGCGGACGGTAGCCCGCATCCCCTCACTAAAAAAAAACCCACACCAGGGGATAAAAAAAAAAGAGCGTGAAAAGGGGTTACCACAAATAATATAACATCCTAACCTAAATAAATAAAAATATTAGACTCTATATAAAGAGTCCGCCAACACATTTTCTTTGCCGGCAATATATTTAATTCTGAGTGAGTATGGTTGCAGTCTTAGCGTCCAGCGCATGAGCCTTGTGTTGTGGTTCTTCATGGCTTGGAGATATACTAGAGGATTGTGATCACTGTAGACTGTGACCACCTGCGATATCTGGCCCACATAAACATCGAAATGCTCCAAAGCCAGTACCAGCGTGAGGGCTTCTTTCTCAATGGTAGAGTAAGCCCTCTGATGTGGCTGGAACTTGGCTGAAAAATATGCTACAGGCTGCAACTCCTCATTCTCGTTTTGCAATAGTACTGCCCCAACCCCAGACTCACAAGCATCAACCTGTAATGAAAAAGGTTTGGAGAAGTCTGGAGACAAGAGAATGGGTGCAGTATACACAATATTCTTTTTGCTTTGTCAAAAGAAGTTTGACAATCTGGGGTCCAATTAAAGGGAACTTTGTGACTGGTAAGAGAGGTAAGAGGGGCTACAATATCTGAGAAATTCTTACAGAATCTTCTGTAAAATCCTATCATGCCTAGGAAACGTTGAAGAGATTTCCTATCATGAGGAACTGGATAATCTTTAATAGCAAGAACTTTAGCAAGTGTAGGTGCAACTTTACCACTACCTACTTCATGGCATAGAAAAGTGACAGTGGCCTGGCCAAAGGAAGATTTAGATAAATTAACTGTTAAATGGGAACTCTTAAAGGTCTCAAAAAGAGCCTTAAGTCTAAGTAGGTGTTGATCCCAAGTATCAGACACCACACCAATATCATCTAGGTACGCTGCCGTGCCTTCAAGTCATTTAATAGCCTGATGGATAAGTTTCTGGAATGAAGAGGGGGAATTTTTCATTCTGAAGGGGGTAACTGTGTATTGATAATGACCTCCTGGAATTACGAAGGCAGAGATTTCCTTCGCCTTATCCGTCAAAGATACCTGATAGTAACCTTTAAGGAGATCTAACTTGGACACAAAAGTAGCCTTACCCACAAAGTCAATTACGTCATCCAGACGAGGAAGAGGGTAAGCATCTGTAATTGTGACCTCATTCACCCTACGGTAGTCTGTACACATACGAAACCCTCCATCAGCCTTCTTCACAAGGATGCACGGTGAAGCCCATGGACTAGATGACTCCTCCACTAAACCATGCTTTAACAAAAATTCTACTTCCTGCTGAAGTAACCTTTGCTTTTCAGGATTAGCTCTGTAGGGGGAGAGTTTAATTGGTTTAGAGTTTCCCACATCCACATCATGATAACCTAACGTACATTTTTTCGGCACATCCGAAAAAATATTAGGATATGACTGTAGAAGCTCAGTTAAATTTGTTGCTTGCATTTCAGATAGTCCCTCCATTAAAGGGCTAGGATCCTTGAAGAGGACAGAATTTGAAAGTTTAATATTAATTTCAGAGATAGAGTGCAAAGAATCAGAGTAGTCCTCAGAGGTAGAGGACAGAGTCATTACTGGGACTTTATCTGGTGTATGGAAATATTTTAATTGATTAATGTGGTAAGTTTTAGTTTTTGAGGTCTTATCAATGGGAGCTACCACATAATTTACATCAGATAATCTACTTACAATCTGCATAGGTCCCGTAAATCTAGCTTTCAAGGTGTGGCCAGGTATAGGTTCCTGCACCAACACCTTGTCTCCTGGATGGAAGGAGCGGAATTGTGCACTTCTGTCATACCTCTGTTTCATCTTACTTTGAGCTGTCTTTAGGTTAGCCTTGGCTAACTGACGTGCCACCTGCAACCTTGAAGACGGGTTGTAGAGTGTTGAGCTAACATCTTCTCCCATCCATCCTTCTTTGAGCACCCGAAGAGGACCTCGTACATTGTGCCCAAAGATCAGCTCAAACGGACTATACCCTATAGACTCTTGCACCGTCTCTCGTACTGAGAACAGCAACAAAGGTAGTGATTCATCCCAGTCTGTAGGAAAGTGCATGCAAAAAGTTCTCATCATGGTTTTTAACGTCTGATGGAATCTTTCCAAGGCGCCTTAGGACTGAGGATGATAGGCAGTGGATAAGTTGTGGATTATCCCTAACCTAATTAATACTTCCCTAAATGCTTTGGCAGTAAAGTTGAATAGTTTTAGGAATGCCAAAGCAAGAAATGAATTTGGTTAAAGCTTTGAGAATAGCTTTAGTGTTAATACTACACATGGGAATTGCTTCAGGATATCTGGTTACTTTATCCATAATCATAAATAAATATTGATTTCCAGACTTTGACCTAGGTAGTGGACCTACACAATCTGTAATTAAATCTGCAAAAGGTTCTCCATCAGCAGGTATAGGTTGGAGAGGTGCAGGTTTAATGGAATGTCCAGGTTTGCCTACTTGCTGACATTCTCGGCAACACCTAATATGATTCTTCACATCTTTCTTTAATTTTGGTCAATAAAATTCTTTTGTGATTCTATACAAGGTTTTTGTAATTCCTAAGTAACCTCCTAATGAAGTATTATGAGCTATATTTAATATTTGAGGTCTAAACTTGGTTGGAACCACTAACCTGCCATACAATTGCTAGCCCTCTATCTCCTTACCAGTCTCAGTGCAGATCAAATAATCGTTTTCAACTTCATACTTGACCGGATGACCCAAAGAGGATTTACCCATGGCTGCCTGAAAAGCGAATTTTAAAGAAGGGTCCTTTCGTTGTTCCTCCTGGAAGGACAGTCCCTCGGGCATGGAAACAGAGACATCTGGCAATCCTGCAACCTGGGAATAGGAAGGCTTGATCAGGGTCTGTTCACTTGATTTATGAGGCTCTGGCCGGTGTGCCTCGTAAAACAACGTGGCTATTCCGAGATCGGAGTCGTAATATTCCTTCTCTTACAAGTGAGCAATATGCTCCAGTATCTCTAAAGGTCTTTACTTCAGTTGTTTCTGAGTTTTCCTGAAGGGAAATAAGACTCTTGCAATAATAAGGGGCCATACCTTTTTCTACTTCTGTAGGGGACATGTTACTAGGGATATTAGAGATTTTCCCAATGGGTTGGGGTTTATGGGGGCAGTTGGGACGGATGTGACCTACTTTATTACACAGGAAGCAGACGACAGGCTTGCCCTTTACTCCCTGCTGACGTTGCAAATGGTGTCGTTCTGGCTGGTGTCTCTCTGGATACTGTTGTCGAGATGCACCATGAGTAGTTTGCCTCTCCGCAGGTGGACCATAAGTTGAGAAGCGTGGCTCACCAGGTGACTTAGTTGGCTGACGTAGATGTTCTCCCTCCGGCTGGCACTTCATTCTCCAAGGTTGCCGATCTCTGCTCATGCCAGGCTGTTGAAAAGAGAGACGGGACCGCTCGGACAAGGAGCGGTTAATTTCGAAGGTATCAGCCAACCTGGCTGCCTCCAATGCAGTGGTTAAGTCACGATCCTGCAGAAAGACTCGAACCTCTGGTCCCACAGACTCCAGCAGGTTATCAATCAGAATAAGCTGCACCAGCTCCTCAAAGGTAAAGACACCACTTGCCTTATACCAGCTGGTAAAAGCTTTGGTTTGCTGTCTCACAAAGTCCACTAGGGATTGACCAAGCTGTCGTCTGCCCAGCTTAAAAATCTTTTTATATTTGGCTGGGATACATGTATATGCTCCCAACACTGTGGTCTTCACTACTTGATAATCAGAAAATTCAGCATCATTTAATACTGACGTAAATTCCTGTGCCTTACCAAACAATGCTGTATGAACCAACGATGCCCAATGCTGTTCCGGCCACCTCAAGGCTCGAGCCTGATTTTTGAAGCTTTTGAAAAATTGTTCTGGTTCGGCCTCATTGAAGTGGGGAACAAGCTGTACTGCTTTCTGTAAACTAAAATCATTTACAGAATGCGAAAACTGCCTCCTTTCTCTTTCCCTATCAAATTCTTCCCTTGCGAATGCTCTCTGTTCCCTAGTTTGCTCAAGATTGATTTTTGCCAGCTCAAGTGCCAACGATGCTGATTCACCTTGAGACAACCCAGCTGCACTATACTGACCATTTTGCTCCATAGGTGTATCATCTTCCTCCTGCGAGAACATAGTTTGTCAGCAATCAGTGAATGCAGTTACGCAGCTGTGAGAGTGTGTTTGTATTTAATGCCAATGGAACGAGCAATTTTATAACAACGCTGTAGGGACAATTTAGGTAGGTTATGCAAAGTATATGCCGACACCAGACGTCTGACTCGTCTAGGTGGCATAAGTTATTCGGTATGCACAGTACGATTGCAGAATACCCCAACGTAACACGTTAATTTGCAGAACACGCTTAGCTATGCACAGTACAATTGCAGAATATGCATACAAGCAAAGCCGACTGCAAAATTCTCCACACCAAACAGACTAGTAACAACTGACACGCAAAATTTGTAAAGTAATGCCAGACAGCTACACTGTTCTAGAAGATTGACCGTAGCGAAGTGAGCACATCGAACAAGCTAGTAGCGAGCTGTTGAATGATCACACACTAGCAAGGCTGACCATAAAGCAACTGACACGCAAAATTTGTAAAGCGTAGGCAAAGCTAATGCAATGCCAGACAGCAAGCAGCACAATGTTCCTGCTACAAGCTTCACCCTAGGCTCAACCGTTTCTCTAAGTCCAGCTCCAGCTCCCGGACAGGCCCCCATATAACAACCCAGGATTCCAAATGGCCTGTTATCCTGGGTGTAATGGGAGCAAAATAAACACAGCAGAAAAAGTTCAGACTTATATTATCCTTCACCAATTTAGAACAGCAATATGTACACTATGTACAGTGATAAGTATAGTGTACTCCACGGTAAGCAAGGCAGAAATAGAAGCCACAAGATAGCAGACCGTGCTTCAACCAGCTCTAGAATGGGAATGAAAAGGTCAGACAGGAGAGTGGTACCCACATAACCTGTGCGACTGCCAAAACCATCTTATTGGCTAGAACCTGGTCACTAGTTGAATGACGGGGCCCCCATCAACTCTTAGCAACCTGGTTCGCTGGTTGGAAGAGATAGCCTGTAAATGAGGGTGTGTACATGCGCCGAATAAAGGTTACGTACTCTTTGCATGCCACAAAGACTAACATTTAATTTCCAAAACCAAGGAACAACTTGTGGCAAACCAGCCCAAGAGAGACGTACCAATTCTGCGTGATGATCAGTAAAATTTCCATCACACGTCTGGACACTCTGTATATCAATAACACACACTACATAGATCCTATCGACTCGCGCCGTGTAACCCTGTCGGACAGAAGTAAAATCCACCCCAACAACATCACCTCCCACATCGTGCAATACAACCTCTTGCAAAATATCACCCAAAAGTTGAGAATAAAACACATTACTCAGCGGTTCCATGTCCCGAAGTCGTGTAACGCAATTCCAGTCACCTCCCACTATGGTTACCGCAGGTAGCGACCGGAAATGTTACACAAGCGCCTCCTGAAAAACTGATTTTTCATACTCGCTTCCCACGCTGCAGGCCCATACCCGGTAATGAATCCGACTCTCATCGTACCCCACCACCCGACACCGCGCACTAAGTGACAGTCAGACCCAACTTTCCAATGATGTAATTGAAAAGGACTGTTCTCTCGTATCAACACTGCCACACCACCTTTTAACCACAGACTATTCACATTGTACACAACATAACCTCATATCCTCAATTCACCCACATCCCGATAATTGTGCTCTTGACGAAACACAGCATCAGGCTTAAAATGACATAAACACTGCTCAAAATCATCTTTTCTATGAGCTGCCCATAAACCGTTGACATTTAGTTAAACACTGGAATATTGCTGGCTTTCATCACACACATATTCACTCGTAATACATTTAGACATCGAGCGACATCACTGTCTGTGCCACAAACATCACCAGGTGGGAGATTCACCACCCTGGCATCATCTTCAAAGCCCACGACTTTTTTCCAGGTCGTTGTCCTGGTGTCAGTTCATCATCACTACTTAAATTCCCTGGCACTCGCTTACGGGATCTCCCATCAACAACAGTGTGGGCAGGCACAGTCCCGTGTGCATGGATGTCCATGCTAGTAATTATCACAGTGGGTCCATCGGGAGTCACAATCGTTGACGGTGGGTTACCAATGCTATTATCAGATGCCACTCGAATGGATGCTGGTGCCTGACACTCCTCCACCTCACCATATAATTCCAGAAATGATACAGGGAGGCCTAGCTCTACCTCAAGAGATGGAACAACATCAGTTGACGTTGCAGCGACACCGTCATCAGCAACGTTCTTCTCCATACAGGGCAATGTTGCACACGGTGAATCAGGTGTAGAGACAAGTACATCGAGGGAAGACTGTTGAGACGTTGGTGTCGGATGGGCACCCCCCTGCCATGGGGCTTGTGTAGGAGTGTCTGACGGCACAGATTGCTCACGTTGTCGAGAACGCTGATGATCACATTGATATGCCCTGTGTCCATATGCATCACATCCCACGCCCTCCCCTCCAACTGCATCCCTCAACTGAATATCCTGCAAGAGGTCTTGTAAGGCTGCCAACACATACCCCGCCCCTTTTGGTTCTACGTCAGCCCTCCTAATGACACAGTTCAAGTCCCCACTCACGATTGCCACTGCTGGTAAACCATTCCCCAACCCTATAACCCAAAATCTTGGCAAACAACTTATAATCTGCTCATAACAACGAGATTGCCCAGTAGTCCCTAAGGGTGTGCTGCCCCTTTCCCTTTGGTACCAACACCACCACTGCCATT
Source organism: Cherax quadricarinatus (assembly GCF_038502225.1). Lineage (NCBI taxonomy): Eukaryota > Metazoa > Arthropoda > Malacostraca > Decapoda > Parastacidae > Cherax > Cherax quadricarinatus. The sequence continues at coordinate 30,046,738 of NC_091329.1, read as the reverse complement.
GCCTGCTTCTCGCCCCTCTCCATCAAATTTAATAACCTTACCTGTTCATAAAACTCTGCCGGGAGACCATCGATTCCTGGAGCTTTGTCCTTGTGCATTTAACTTAAAGCCATCCATATTTCCTTCTCTGTTATTACCCCTCCCAATGCCTCCCTATCACTGCTTCCCAACTTGCATATCACACTCCCACACACCTACTTTAAAGCCCCAGCCCCTACCCCATCCCTTTGCCAATACTTCTTGTACCATTTGTCTGCATATGCACACATTCTGTCCATAGCCTGTATTACCTGATCCTCCCTATAACCACCCACTAACTCATGAACCTCCAACCATGGAACAGCAGTAGCCTGCTGCCGTTGCTTTTGCTGATGCAATACGTACGCCAAAGGCCTGTCGCCCCATAACACCTCCTCCACCCCCACTAGTACCCTCACTGTTTGGAACCTCTTTTTCTGTAACGCGCGCAGCCTCCCCTTAAGTGCCATAATGTCATCCATAGGATAAGAACCTGCCACTGTCCCCTCGTATAACGACCCCTTAACCTGTCTTCCAAATAGTTGGCAAGACCATATTTTAAATTATTGATTCACTTCCTTTCCCTCACATAATATTGCCTAATCCTTTCTTTAGCCACAAAACCCCACCAAGTCACCATATCCTCCACCCCAGTTGCTTCCTCACTTAGCCCCTCCCACAGTGATGTAAACCCCTCCAATCCCTCCTCGTCTCCTAACACACTCGTATTTAACTTCCAGTAACCCTTAAAGGTACCCGCTAATGACTCCCACCCCACCTCTGCCACTACCACTCGATGATCTGAATAAGTCGCATAACCCCGCCTTACGAAAGTGAGCTCTACCTCTCACGATCCTCCTCCAAATGCATCACTCAACTGAATATCCTGCAAGAGGTCACGTAAGGCGGCTGACACATACCCCACCCCTTTAGGTTCCAAGTCTGCTCTCATAATAGCACAGTTCCAGTCTCCTCCTAGAATTGCCACAGCTGGTAAACCACATAAGGAAAAAACTGGATCATCACAGACAAAATCCTTCTTCTGCTGCCGTTGCTTTTGCTGATGCAATACGTATGCCAAAGGCCTGTCGCCCCATAACACCTCCTCCACCCCCACTAGTACCCTCACTGTTTGGAACCTCTTGTTCTGTAACTCGCGCAGCCTCCCCTTAAGTGCCATAATGTCATCCATAGGATAAGAACCTGCCACTGTCCCCTCGTATAACGACCCCTTAACCTGTCTTCCAAATAGTTGGCAAGACCATATTTTAAATTATTGATTCACTTCCTTTCCCTCACATAATATTGCCTAATCCTTTCTTTAGCCACAAAACCCCACCAAGTCACCATATCCTCCACCCCAGTTGCTTCCTCACTTAGCCCCTCCCACAGTGATGTAAACCCCTCCAATCCCTCCTCGTCTCCTAACACACTCGTATTTAACTTCCAGTAACCCTTAAAGGTACCCGCTAATGACTCCCACCCCACCTCTGCCACTACCACTCGATGATCTGAATAAGCCGCATAACCTAGCCTTATGAAAGTGAGCTCTACCTCTCACGATCCTCCTCCAAACGCATCACTCAACTGAATATCCTGCAAGAGGTCACATAAGGCGGCTGACACATACCCCACCCCTTTAGGTTCCATGTCTGCTCTCATCATAGCACAGTTCCAGTCTCCTCCTAGAATTGCCACAGCTGGTAAACCACATAAGGAAAAAAACTGGATCATCACAGACAAAATCCTTCTTTACCTTCACATTTTCTGCAGGCACATAAACACCTTTTTTAAGTGCCATAATGTCATCCATAGGATAAGAACCTGCCACTGTCCCCTCGTATAACGACCCCTTAACCTGTCTTCCAAATAGTTGGCAAGACCATATTTTAAATTATTGATTCACTTCCTTTCCCTCACATAATATTGCCTAATCCTTTCTTTAGCCACAAAACCCCACCAAGTCACCATATCCTCCACCCCAGTTGCTTCCTCACTTAGCCCCTCCCACAGTGATGTAAACCCCTCCAATCCCTCCTTGTCTCCTAACACACTCGTATTTAACTTCCAGTAACCCTTAAAGATACCCGCTAATGACTCCCACTCCACCTCTGCCACTACCACTCGATGATCTGAATAAGCCACATAACCCCGCCTTACGAAAGTGAGCTCTACCTCTCACGATCCTCCTCCAAACGCATCACTCAACTGAATATCCTGCAAGAGGTCACGTAAGGCAGCTGACACATACCCCACCCCTATAGGTTCCAAGTCTGCTCTCCTAATAGCACAGTTCCAGTCTCCTCCTAGAATTGCCACAGCTGGTAAACCACATAAGGAAAAAAACTGGATCATCACAGACAAAATCCTTCTTTACCTTCACATTTTCTGCAGGCACATAAACACTTACAAAAGACACCCTCTGCCCCATCCACCACCCATTCTCATGCAACACCCTCCCACCACCTCCCACCTCACTTCTTAACAACACAAATGGGCTGGTCTCCCTGATCATGATACCCACACCACCTTTCAGATGGGCAGATGGCAGAGTCACCACCTGAAACCCTGCCACCTTCAAAACTCTACCCTCTCTAAAATTGTGCTCCTGAAGAAACACTACATCCACTCTAGATTTATGCAGAAACATTTTAAACCATTCCCTCTTCATGCTATTACACAATTCATTCACATTCACAATCATACACCTGAAGCCGCTTTATAGTTTCCAACCCTGCCTCTTCTCTCCATTCTTCTCAGGTCCACCTGCTCCTGCGGTACCACAGGTCTTCACACCACCTTCCCTCCCTCCCCCTTTCTTTCGGTACCTCTTGTCTTGGCTACCACTACAATACTCATCCAACCTCTTAGGCCTCTGCACCGGCATCAGGACATCATCAGAGTCTCCTCCTCCATGTTGTTGTATAAGGAGGCCGCACGATGGACCTCAACCTCCACCGTGCTTCGTTCCACGAAACACGGTGACATTTCTCTTGCACTGCTTGCCACGTTGTCCCTGCTGTGTTTTTGCATGGCACATTCCTCCACTGGCAATGCATTGTCTCGCACCAGCTCGGGTACATTTTCCTCTACAGGCGGTGACAATGTCTGCAACACCTCCTCGAGCTCTTCAAGCGCCATCACCTCCTGCACATGCACTTCTGCATTCATCTCTTTCAAAGTTTCGGTTCCAGGTAAGTCACGGCTTACCTCACACACGCCAGTCGCTGCAAGGGGCTCCTCCACCACATCACTCTACAAGCGACCACACTCTTGCTTGGGCGTGGGGTTCTCAACAATAGCGTCCACACTGGTAACATGTGCTTCACAAGTCTGTGCAGGCGCCCTCCTCTGCTTCACACACATTGCCACCATATGATTATACGCTTCACGATAATAGAGCCTGTGTCCTGAAGTCCTCCAACATGACGTAGGACGGGATGGGATGCCTCAGAGTAATCTTCAATGAAAACGTTCCCTCCAGACGGCCCATGCAAGCACCAGCCGCCCACTTGCCTTGTTGTGTCAGATGTACAGTCCCATATGCCTCAAAAACACTCCTGATGTCTGCCTCATCTGCCTCGAACGGGATGTTACAGAGCTTAACCCACGTAGAGTGGCGGGATACGTCGATCAAATGCACTCTCACAGCTGGAATAGCATCAAGACTCACGTCTTGGAATCTAGTCACCAATGACTCGTACACAGACGTGGAATTCAGCTTTACAAAAATCCTGTATGCCCCATTCAGGACTACACCATACACCTCCTCATCCTGGATGCCATACGTCTCCCTAATTATGGTTGGGAGTAATACAGGCCAACCATTCCGTTTTGCCTGTTCACTCTGTCGCATCTATATAGGCTGTAACCCGGGATCCATATTTCGTTGTCCAAGTGATCCTTTTTGTGGGTCTGTGTCCATCTCATAAAAAATTCATTTAGGTCTTTGGCTCTCAGTCTGGTTAGGGGTTCGTAAAAAACCAAGTCATATTGGGACTTGAGTAGCTCACCCATTTCCTTGCTGTCATGTGTGCAAGACCCATCTCGTTTAAGTAGGGGCCCAATACTGGATGTTGTTCTCGACTTTGATTTGGCATAAGAAAAGAAATATTTTGGGTTTCTTTCAATTTCATTTATGGCTTTTAGTTCTTCTCGCATTTCTTGACTCCTGTAAGATTCTTTTTGCTTTAGTGCGATGTTTGCTATTTCTCTAACCAATGCCTCCCTACGTATTACAGATATATTGGCCTCTTTTAGCCACTCTGTTATTCTTTGCCTTCTCCTGTACAAGGAATGCCTTTCTCTTTCTAGTTTACATCTTCATTTCATTTTCCTTGAAGGGATATATGCCCTGAGCATACCTCGAGTGACACAGAGTTAATTTGTTTTAGACATAGGTTTGGATCCATGTTGCTTAGGCTATCTTCCCATATGCCTCAAAAACACTCCTGATGTTTGCCTCACCTGCCTCACCCACGTAAAGTGGCGGGATACGTCGATCAAATGCACTCTCACAGCTGGAGTAGCATCAAAACTCACGTCTTGGAATCTAGTCACCAATGACTCGTACACAGACGTGGAGTTCAGCTTTACGAAAATCCTGTATGCCCCATTCAGGGCTACACTATACACCTCCTCATCCTGGATGCCATACGTCTCCCTAATTATGGTTAGGAGTAATACCTCTACCGCAGTCAGGCAGTGAATGTATTTATTATTAATGCGGCAGCGGCAGCAGCCTGGTGGTTAAAGCTCTCGCACGGCGAGGGCATGGGTTCGATTCACAGCCAGAGTAGAAACATTGGGCGTGTTTCTTTACACCTGTTGTCTATGTTTCCCATCACTAGTGACTTTCATTAGTTTCTTTTCTTGAAATACGAGACGTTACTGTGAATTTCATATAACCTGTAGTTACCAGCGGTCGCAATATACACAACGAGAAGCAATTATTACTACAGAAAAAGCGTCCTTCCTCCAAAATTTGCACCAGTCAACTATAGTGATAATATAGCATTTATTGCGGTGGAGACGGAAAAAAAAAATAGAAAAGCCAGATACAGCGATTGATAAACAAGGAGGTGACCGTTCGTCATTGTAGGAGCTGCCAGATATCACCGGCTCTTCAACACGCAAGTTATACTTTTGTATCAGTCAAATCACATATTACTCGGGTAGATAATTTCCAGTTGATCCTTCATGTGTTAGCTCAAATCACCGACCAGTATGTTTTAAATAAGTGACCCACTGATCAGAGCAGATCGACTGGTCCGGACCCTTGACTGGTCCGAACCCTTGACTGGTCCGAACCCTTGACTGGTCCGAACCCGGGACTGGTTTCAAACAGTTTCGTTGGACAATAAAGCAGACTGTAAACGGATGGGGTTGTAGGCCCCTTATAAACACAAACATTAAAAATCAGAAATACAAATAGCTAGAGCTTCATTTAAGGTTATTAATATAATATTCAAGAGGTTGCTAGTAGAATTGCAGTAAATCAACCATTCAAATCATTATGAAGCTGTGAGTAGTCTGTGGTCAGTCAAACAAACGGGCTTCCACATGGATAAATTGTCATTTTTGTGGAAATTGGTGTCACGCCCCTTGTGCAGATATCCCAGAACTAGCTACAAGCAGTATTAAAACAGAGAAGTGTTTCTGGGTATGCCCAAATGAGGAAAATCTGTGGACTAAAATCACAAGGGTATTAAAAGAGGACAACATCAAAGCTGCTTTCATAGAAAACCTGGAAGCTTTCTACAACAGATGGGAACATAAAAAGTCTGGGTTGAATGGTACTGCCCTTGATACTGGCCATGTAGTCACAAACTGTAAGGCTGGAGGTGATGTCCTGGGAGACAGTAATAGTAAAGCTGGAGGTGCTGTCCTGGGAGACAGTAATGGTGAAGCTGGAGGTGCTGTCCTGGGAGACAGAAATGGTGAAGCTGGAGATACTGTCCTGGGAGACAGTAATGGTGAAGCTGGAGATTTTGTCCAGGTAGTCGGGAATTATACGCAGGAAGGAATACATATAAATGACCTCATAGGGGACAGGAGCCATAGTAGGGAAACAAGTGTAGTCAAAGATAAGATAAAACCAATATTGCAAACTAGAAATACCGCAGGAAATAGCAAACAAGAGGACTCCAATAGCAATAGTGAGGATAAATTACCAAAAACAACTGGTGGGAGCTCCATTGTTGGTGCTAGGGAGGATAGAAGTAAGACAGGGAAACATGCACCAACAGGGAATACAGTCACAGAAACCCAAGGCAAGCGGAAACCAAGCCTGTGCACATACTATGCACTTGGTATCTGCTGGCATGGGAAATCTGGAAAAACAGATGGGACGTGCAACTATGACCACCCTAGAAAATGCCATGCCCATATGACAACAGGAAAATGCAAACTCCCTTCCTGTAAGCTTTTTCACCCTGAAATGTGTACCTCTTCAGTACAGGAAAGACTGTGCTATAACTTAAATTGCCAGGCATACCATCTAAAGGGGACAAAAAGATACAAAACATCCAGGCCATGGGAAAACCTGGGTAGCCACAGCCACTCAAGAGGGAGAGGTTTTTTAGTGCCAGGAAGGAAAAAAAACTGGCAGGAAATGGCAGAAATCGTACACCAAATCCAGTCATTCCTGGAGTGGAACCACAGTCGATGGCCTCCACTCCAAACCAACAGATACAGATACTAATGCCGGAAAAAAAATCCCCCCCCAGTACCAACAATACCACCAGTCCGATAACATTCTTCTTTGCAAATATACAGGGTCTAAAGCCAGCAACAAACAACAAAATACCTTTCATCCGTGGACTGCTTGCAGAGGCAAAGGCAATGTTCGCGGCTTTCACTGAGACCCACATAAAGGATCACTTGGACAATGAAATATGGATCCCAAGTTACAACCTATACAGATGTGACAGAGTGAACAGGCAAAAGGGGGGGGGGTTGGCCTGTACATTGCAGAGTCACTTGTTTGCACAGAACTGCTTAATGCCTCAAATGACGTAGTGGAAGTTTTAGCAGTAAAGGTCGAGAACCAAAACCTAGTCATTGTGGTAGTCTACAAGCCTCCGGATGCAACATCCCAGCAATTCCAGGAACAGCTGTTAAAAATTGACCACTGTCTGGAAAATCTTCCAGCTCCTGCACCCAACATCTTGCTCCTGGGGGATTTCAACTTAAGGCACCTAAAATGGAGGAATATAGCAAATAATATTGTTGCAGTAATAACACCAGGAGGCAGCTCTGATGAAAACTCACACTCACACGAGCTTTTAAATCTCTGCACAAAATTCAATTTAAACCAGCAAATAATAGAGCCTACTAGACTGGAGAATACACTAGACCTCATATTCACTAACAATGATGATCTGATAAGAAATGTCACCATATCAAAAACAATATACTCAGATCACAACATAATTGAGGTTCAGACATGTATGCGAGGAGCCCCAGACCGACAAAATGAGACTAGTCACGAGGGAGCATTCACCAAATTCAACTTCAATAACAAAAACATAAAGTGGGACCAAGTAAACCAAGTCCTAACCGATATAAGCTGGGAAGATATACTAAGCAACACAGACCCAAACTTATGCCTAGAACAGATTAACTCGGTGGCACTCGATGTATGCACAAGGCTTATTCCTCTAAGAAAAAGGAGGAGTAGATGTAAAATAGAAAGAGACAGGCGCTCCCTTTACAGACGACGGAAAAGAATAAGAGAGCGGCTAAAAGAGGTCAATATATCTGAAATGCGCAGGGAGACACTGGTCAGAGAAATAGCAAGCATCGAACTTAAGCTAAAAGAATCCTTTAGGAGTCAGGAATCGCGGGAAGAACTAAAAGCTATAAATGAAATCGAAAGAAACCCAAAGTATTTCTTCTCCTATGCCAAATCAAAATCGAGAACAACGCCCAGTATTGGGCCCCTACTTAAACAAGATGGGTCCTACACAGATGACAGCAAGGAAATGAGTGAGCTACTCAAGTCCCAATATGACTCAGTTTTTAGCAAGCCGCTAACCAGACTGAGAGTCGAAGATCAAAATGAATTTTTTATGAGAGAGCCACAAAATTTGATTAACACAAGCCTATCCGATGTTATCCTGACGCCAAATGACTTCGAACAGGCGATAAATGACATGCCCATGCACTCTGCCCCAGGGCCAGACTCATGGAACTCTGTGTTCATCAAGAACTGCAAGAAGCCCCTATCACGAGCCTTTTCCATCCTATGGAGAGGGAGCATGGACACGGGGGTCGTCCCTCAGTTACTAAAAACAACAGACATAGCCCCACTCCACAAAGGGGGCAGTAAAGCAACAGCAAAGAACTACAGACCAATAGCACTAACATCCCATATCATAAAAATCTTTGAAAGGGTCCTAAGAAGCAAGATCACCACCCATCTAGAAACCCATCAGTTACACAACCCAGGGCAACATGGGTTTAGAACAGGTCGCTCCTGTCTGTCTCAACTACTGGATCACTACGACAAGGCCCTAAATGCACTAGAAGACAAAAAGAATGCAGATGTAATATATACAGACTTTGCAAAAGCCTTCGACAAGTGTGACCATGGCGTAATAGCGCACAAAATGCGCGCTAAAGGAATAACAGGAAAAGTCGGTCGATGGATCTATAATTTCCTCACTAACAGAACACAGAGAGTAGTCGTCAACAGAGTAAAGTCCGAGGCAGCTACGGTGAAAAGCTCTGTTCCACAAGGCACAGTACTAGCTCCCATTTTGTTCCTCATCCTCATATCCGACATAGACAAGGATGTCAGCCACAGCACCGTGTCTTCCTTTGCAGATGACACCCGAATCTGCATGACAGTGTCTTCCATTGCAGACACTGCAAGGCTCCAGGCGGACATCAACCAAATCTTTCAGTGGGCTGCAGAAAACAATATGAAGTTCAACGATGAGAAATTTCAATTACTCAGATATGGTAAACATGAGGAAATTAAATCTTCATCAGAGTACAAAACAAATTCTGGCCACGAAATAGAGCGAAACACCAACGTCAAAGACCTGGGAGTGATTATGTCGGAGGATCTCACCTTCATGGACCATAACATTGTATCAATCGCATCTGCTAGAAAAATGACAGGATGGATAATGAGAACCTTCAAAACTAGGGAGGCCAAGCCCATGATGACACTCTTCAGGTCACTTGTTCTATCTAGGCTGGAATATTGCTGCACTCTAACAGCTCCTTTCAAGGCAGGTGAAATTGCCGACCTAGAAAATGTACAGAGAACTTTCACGGCGCGCATAACGGAGATAAAACACCTCAATTACTGGGAGCGCTTGAGGTTCCTAAACCTGTATTCCCTGGAACGCAGGCGGGAGAGATACATGATTATATACACCTGGAAAATCCTAGAGGGACTAGTACCGAACTTGCACACGAAAATCACTCACTACGAAAGCAAAAGACTTGGCAGACGATGCACCATCCCCCCAATGAAAAGCAGGGGTGTCACTAGCACGTTAAGAGACCATACAATAAGTGTCAGGGGCCCGAGACTGTTCAACTGCCTCCCAGCACACATAAGGGGGATTACCAACAGACCCCTGGCAGTCTTCAAGCTGGCACTGGACAAGCACCTAAAGTCAGTTCCTGATCAGCCGGGCTGTGGCTCGTACGTTGGTTTGCGTGCAGCCAGCAGCAACAGCCTGGTTGATCAGGCGCTGATCCACCAGGAGGCCTGGTCACAGACCGGGCCGCGGGGGCGTTGACCCCCGAAACTCTCTCCAGGTAGACTCCAGGTAAACTAAAATGGGTACCTGGGTGTTAGTCGACTGGTGTGGGTCGCATCCTGGGACACTCCCCGAAATGCTCAGCTTAACAAGGGGCTTTCTATAGAGTAGTATGTCATTGGTGTCAGCTAGGCCTGTATACAATGTACATGTACTTGAATTAAAATAAATTAAAATAAAATGAAGAACCTTGCTCCTCTATTTTACTTCCACTTAAGGTTCCCAACAACCCTATGATGGCCTATCAAAGACTCACATAACACTGACATATGTGGAGACTCAAAATTATGTAGAACAACTGCAGAAATCACCCAAAAATGCGCAAAATTGCCAACTAACAAGGCTCGTGATACCATCACCTGCCTCATTGCCAAACGAGGTGAAACTCCACAACATTCACCCATTACCCATCGCCTACAATTCATCTGAAACCCTTGTTAATGGCCAGGGCTCAGGGCAACAGAAGACCAAGTAACCAACCAAGGACTCGTAACACCACAGTAGCACGATTGCTAATGCACTCAGCTCACACACTGAGGTCCGGGGTTCGAATCTCCCCCGGTATGGCTGGAAAACATTAGGGACGTGTTTCCGTAAGTCACCTGCTGTCCCTGTCCATGTTCACCCGTGAGTTTAAAATGGGTACCTGGGTATTAGTCGACTGGTGTGAGTTGCATCCTGGGACAAAGCTGACCTAATTTGCCCAAAATGCTCAGCATAACAAGGGGCTTTCTATGTAGTAGTGTGTCATTGATGTCAGCTAGGCCTGTATATCATGTACTTGTAGTAAATAAAGATATTATTATTATTATTATTATTACTGTAAGGAACACTTCTACTGCCAGCCAGGACACATCCCTCACCACCCACCACCATAACACTCCCCAGACAACAACAAACGTGGCCTCCGCCATTAATTCCCGAGACAACTCCTTCCATGGATTAGATGGTACGAACATTACGGACCCAGAAATAGCTAAACTCCTTAGGATCCTAAACCTAACAATCATCAAGCAAACCCAGGAAATGCAAGAACTTAAAACCTCCAATGACATGTTAAGCCAAGAAGGTAAGGATTTTTTTTTATTTTATTTAAAAACACATTTCATGGTGCACAATATGCTCAACATAGCTCCAAGGCAAAACATTAACATGAACAAAGAGAAAAGTCAACATATACCAACCCCATGTTCCAAACCCCACCCAAAAATCATACAATTATGAACACTTACAACAATGTCTGCTGGATACAACCCCCTTCCCTACCTAGATACTACAACACCGTGAAAATTCTGTATAACAAAATAAAAAACAGCCCACACCCGAACATGCAGGTGGCTGCCATCCTGACGTAAAACTCACCACATGGTGCACTTATGTAACATAATGAATAACCGTGAATATAAAGGCAAATGAAGTTTATTGCAGAAACCGCCTAAAATAAAATAATGGCTATGTATTTGCATACCAAAGGCAGAGGTATAATAAAGCTCATGGTGCAGGGAGAGTGACCCAGTAGCCGTCAATGAAGAGGCGGGGCCAGGAGCTTTGAATCGATCCCTGCAACCAGCACAGTTTGTTGCAGAAGACACCGGAAACGGCTCGCAGGCCCCCAGGAATTTTAATAAATACCACCACCCATCATAACGGCTTACCTTAGGGCACACAGACGCCAATATACAGGCCAACCCTTCCGTTTTGCCTGTTCACTCTGTCGCATCTAAATAGGCTGTAACCCGGGATCCATATTTCGTTGTCCAAGTGATCCTTTATGTGGGTCTGTGTCCATCTCATAAAAAATTCATTTAGGTCTTTGACTCTCAGTCTGGTTAGCGGTTCGCCAAAAACCAAGTCATTTTGGGACTTGAGTAGCTCACCCATTTCCTTGCTGTCATGTGTGTAAGACCCATCTCGTTTAAGTAGCGGCCCAATACTGGATGTTGTTCTCGACTTTGATTTGGCATAAGAAAAGAAATATTTTGGGTTTCTTTCAATTTCATTTATGGCTTTTAGTTCTTCTCACATCTCTTGACTATTGTAAGATTCTTTTTGCTTTAGTGCAATGTTTACTATTTCTCTAACCAATGCCTCCCTACGTATTACAGATATATTGGCCACTTTTAGCCACTCCGTTATTCTTTGCCTTCGCCTGTATAAGGATGCCTTTCTCTTTCTAGTTTCCATCTTCATTTCCTTTTCCTTCCTTACTTCTTCCCACCTTATGTTTTTGTTACTGAAGTTGGATTTGGTGAAGGCTCCCTCGTGACTGATCACATTTTGTTGGTTTAGGGCCCTGGACATACATGCCTGAACCTCTGTTATTTTGTGATCTGAGTATGTCGTTTTTGATATTTACCTGGAGACACACATGGTAATATTTCGTATCAGATCATCATTGTTAGTGAAGATGAGGTCCAGTAAATTCTCCAGTCTTGTTGGCTCTATTATCTGCATTGGTGCAAAGATTTAAAAGCTCGTGTTTGTGCGAATTTTCATTTGAGGTGTCTCCTGGGATTATCTGCGCTACAGCATTATTTGCTAGATTCCTCCACTAAAATATCCAAACTGTCATTTCCCTCTTTCGCCGTGTCGCCATGCCACCGTGTTCTTCAGTGTTTTTCTCGGTCTCTCTTACGTACTAGAACTTTAAATTGTGCCAGTGAACTTATAAGATATAACCCTCCAGCGCTTGGAACTAATCTAGGAGAAAATAATATGTACTGAGTCAAAAAAGGGGAATCATTGTACAATAACAAAGCATAGCCATACTCTCAGAGAGGAATTTTAGGCCTAGCGTGCCAGTGAAAATAATATTAGAACTTCTTTTTCAGAGGAAAGACAGTCGCCCTGACAATAGTGTGTTATACATAGTGTTATAGTGTGTACCTCAGTGGTACCCTAGTATATCGATAATAAATGATAAGGTGAAATTTAAAACTGAATTGTTAGGCTCAAAGAGGCAGGTTCATGTTATAAACAGTTGCCAGTAGTCGTCAGAACCTCCCACACAGGATGGCTAGTGTACCTAACTTATATTTTTTTTATATATTTTATTTAAAGCTTCATGTACAAATTTATATAGGTACATATATCAATATGTAACATTGACACTGGTGATGAGCAATAAACATTCACTACATAATCAACTGAATAAGCACATACATAAAGACATTAAAATAAACTTAACACAACAACAGACTGCTTCTACGTACGTTGTTTCACAAGTACACAAGGTTCATAGATAGAGTGGAACCTACTCATTATTGCTTACACTCCCCCCCACCAATGAATACATTCCAAATTCCCTTGGTCACTTAAAATTAAAAAATGACTTGAACAAGGACAACATCAATAACACAATATATAATACAAAACAATCCATGCAACATCTAACACTATACTATATACAAGTTTTTAAAACATAACACAATTTAAGAAGGAATAAAGGTATAATAACAAAGGCCACAAAATTGCTATAAATAAAACTTCTAAATTACAACCTCAACACAACAATAATGCACCAAGCTTAATGACAATCACCCATAATACAACTCTCAACTAATTACACAAGACCTACAAATGCATTATTAAGAAACCTGTGTTGCAACACAGGCGACCCATCATCCCTCCCCCACTCACACAACACAGGCGACCCATCATCCCTCCCCCACTCACACAACACAGGCGACCCATCATCCCTCCCCCACTCACACAACACAGGCGACCCATCATCCCTCCCCCACTCACACAACACAGGCGACCCATCATCCCTCCCCCACTCACACAACACAGGTGACCCATCATCCCTCCCCCACTCACACAACACAGGTGACCCATCATCCCTCCCCCACTCACACACACATTGAAAACTAACCCCATCACCAATCTGAATAATCATGACATTAATTATCCTCAATTTAGGAATATCATGACATGTCACTTGAGGAAAGTGTATTTACAACCATGGATGGTACAGGACTGCCAAAATCACAATACCTTTAAGAAGACTAACACAACGTGAATATTACATGTAACAATTACCAATAAAGTTGGTATTACCGTTAATGACTGAAACTTCTTCTTCTTTCAACAAACCGGCCGTATCCCACCAAGGCAGGGTGGCCCAAAAAGAAAAACAAAAGTTTCTCTTTTCAAATTTAGTAATTTATACAGGAGAAGGGGTTACTAGCCCCTTGCTCCCGGCATTTTAGTCGCTATTTACAACACGCATGGCTTACGGAGAAAGAATTCTGTTCCACTTCCCCATGGAGATAAGAGGAAATTAACAAGAACAAGAACTAGAAAGAAAATAGTAGAAAACCCAGAGGGGTATGTATATATACGCTTGTATATGTATGTGTAGTGTGACCTAAGTGTAAGTAGAAGTAGCAAGACATACCTGAAATCTTGCATGTTTATGAGACAGAAAAAAGACACCAGCAATCCTACCATCATGTAAAACAATTACAGGCTTTAGTTTTTACAATCACTTGGCAGGACGGTAGTACCTCCCTGGACGGTTGCTGTCTACCAACCTACTACCTAGAATGACTTAAATTTATTACACATTACGTGTGTGTCAGCGTGTCAGCGTGCCTCGTCGTGCTCCGGGTTATCTCGTGTTTTCACGGTCGCTCTTACGTGCTAGAACTTTAATTTGTGTCATCAATCCTATACGATACATCCCTCTAGCGCCTGGAACCAATCTTGGGCGGAAAACATTATATACTGAGTCAAAAAAAGGAGAATTAGTGTGCACTACCTAGCAGAGTTTACTGCCAGAGGGGAATCATAGGCCTGTGTCCCGTGTGGAAAAAATAATAATAATTGAACTTTTCGTGTCAGAGGAAAGAAAGTCTCCCTGATAACATTGAGTATACATAGTGTATAGTGTATACTACAGTGGCTCCCTAGTATATTGATGATAAAGGCTAAAGTGTCATTTGAAAACAGGTGAATTTGTAAATGAAGTGATAAGCCTATAGAGGCAGGTGCCAGAAGTCGCCAGAAACTTACCACAGGTCAGCTGTTTTTAATAATCTTCCTGGCTTGCTAGTGTACTCGCATATAATCTAGTGATACCAGTGAATAGCAAAATACAGTGTTGTAGTAGCAACTAACCAGTATTATAATGGTACTTAGTGGAGTGGAGTGACTTTCATTAGTTTCTTTTTCTTGAAATACGAGACGTTACTGTGAATTTCATATAACCTGTAGTTACCAGCGGTCGCAATATACACAACGAGAAGCAATTATTACTACAGAAAAAGCGTCCTTCCTCCAAAATTTGCACCAGTCAACTATAGTGATAATATAGCATTTATTGTGGTGGAGACGGAACAAAAAAAAAAAAAAAAAAAAAAAAAAAAAAGAAAATCCAGATACAGCGATTGATAAACAAGGAGGTCGACCGTTCGTCATTGTAGGAGCTGCCAGATATCACCGGCTCTTCAACACGCAAGTTATACTTTTGTATCAGTCAAATCACATATTACTCGGGTAGATAATTTCCAGTAGATCCTTCATGTGTTAGCTCAAATCACCGACCAGTATGTTTTAAATAAGTGACCCACTGATCAGAGCAGATCGACTGGTCCGAACCCTTGACTGGTCCGAACCCTGGACTGGTTTCAAACAGTTTCGTTGGACAATAAAGCAGACTGTAAACGGATGGGGTTGTAGGCGCCCTTATAAACACAAACATTAAAAATCAGGAACGTGACGGTAAGCTGTCCAATATACAAAAAGAGTTAGAAACAGAAATACAAATAGCTAGAGCTTCATTTAAGGTTATTAATATAATATTCAAGAGGTTGCTAGTAGAATTGCAGTAAATCAACCATTCAAATCATTATGAAGCTGTGTGTAGTCTGTGGTCAGTCAAACAAACGGGCTTCCACATGGATAAATTGTCATTTTTGTGGAAATTGGTGTCACGCCCCTTGTGCAGATATCCCAGAACTAGCTACAAGCAGTATTAAAACAGAGAAGTGTTTTTGGGTATGCCCAAATGAGGAAAATCTGTGGACTAAAATCACAAGGGTATTAAAAGAGGACAACATCAAAGCTGCTTTCATAGAAAACCTGGAAGCTTTCTACAACAGATGGGAACATAAAAAGTCTGGGCTGAATGGTACTGCCCTTGATACTGGCCATGTAGTCACAAACTGTAAGGCTGGAGGTGATGTCCTGGTAGTCAGTAAATGTGGGGCTGATAGTGCTGTCCTGGGAGACAGTAATGGTGAAGCTGGAGGTGCTGTCCTGGGAGACAGAAATGGTGAAGCTGGAGATACTGTCCTGGGAGACAGTAATGGTGAAGCTGGAGATTTTGTCCAGGTAGTCGGGAATTATACGCAGGAAGGAATACATATAAATGACCTCATAGGGGACAGGAGCCATAGTAGGGAAACAAGTGTAGTCAAAGATAAGATAAAACCAATATTGCAAACTAGAAATACCGCAGGAAATAGCAAACAAGAGGACTCCAATAGCAATAGTGAGGATAAATTACCAAAAACAACTGGTGGGAGCTCCATTGTTGGTGCTAGGGAGGATAGAAGTAAGACAGGGAAACATGCACCAACAGGGAATACAGTCACAGAAACCCAAGGCAAGCGGAAACCAAGCCTGTGCACATACTATGCACTTGGTATCTGCTGGCATGGGAAATCTGGAAAAACAGATGGGACATGCAACTATGACCACCCTAGAAAATGCCATGCCCATATGACAACAGGAAAATGCAAACTCCCTTCCTGTAAGCTTTTTCACCCTGAAATGTGTACCTCTTCAGTACAGGAAAGACTGTGCTATAACTTAAATTGCCAGGCATACCATCTAAAGGGGACAAAAAGATACAAAACATCCAGGCCATGGGAAAACCTGGGTAGCCACAGCCACTCAAGAGGGAGAGGTTTTTTAGTGCCAGGAAGGAAAAAAAACTGGCAGGAAATGGCAGAAATCGTACACCAAATCCAGTCATTCCTGGAGTGGAACCACAGTCGATGGCCTCCACTCCAAACCAACAGATACAGATACTAATGCCGGAAAAAAAATCCCCCCCCAGTACCAACAATACCACCAGTCCGATAACATTCTTCTTTGCAAATATACAGGGTCTAAAGCCAGCAACAAACAACAAAATACCTTTCATCCGTGGACTGCTTGCAGAGGCAAAGGCAATGTTCGCGGCTTTCACTGAGACCCACATAAAGGATCACTTGGACAACGAAATATGGATCCCAGGTTACAACCTATACAGATGTGACAGAGTGAACAGGCAAAAGGGGGGGGTTGGCCTGTACATTGCAGAGTCACTTGTTTGCACAGAACTGCTTAATGCCTCAAATGACGTAGTGGAAGTTTTAGCAGTAAAGGTCGAGAACCAAAACCTAGTCATTGTGGTAGTCTACAAGCCTCCGGATGCAACATCCCAGCAATTCCAGGAACAGCTGTTAAAAATTGACCACTGTCTGGAAAATCTTCCAGCTCCTGCACCCAACATCTTGCTCCTGGGGGATTTCAACTTAAGGCACCTAAAATGGAGGAATATAGCAAATAATATTGTTGCAGAAATAACACCAGGAGGCAGCTCTGATGAAAACTCACACTCACACGAGCTTTTAAATCTCTGCACAAAATTCAATTTAAACCAGCAAATAATAGAGCCTACTAGACTGGAGAATACACTAGACCTCATCTTCACTAACAATGATGATCTGATAAGAAATGTCACCATATCAAAAACAATATACTCAGATCACAACATAATTGAGGTTCAGACATGTATGCGTGGAGCCCCAGACCGACAAAATGAGACTAGTCACGAGGGAGCATTCACCAAATTCAACTTCAATAACAAAAACATAAAGTGGGACCAAGTAAACCAAGTCCTAACCGATATAAGCTGGGAAGATATACTAAGCAACACAGACCCAAACTTATGCCTAGAACAGATTAACTCGGTGGCACTCGATGTATGCACAAGGCTTATTCCTCTAAGAAAAAGGAGGAGTAGATGTAAAATAGAAAGAGACAGGCGCTCCCTTTACAGGCGACGGAAAAGAATAACAGAGCGCCTAAAAGAGGTCAATATATCTGAAATGCGCAGGGAGACACTGGTCAGAGAAATAGCAAGCATCGAACTTAAGCTAAAAGAATCCTTTAGGAGTCAGGAATCGCGGGAAGAACTAAAAGCCATAAATGAAATCGAAAGAAACCCAAAGTATTTCTTCTCCTATGCCAAATCAAAATCGAGAACAACGTCCAGTATTGGGCCCCTACTTAAACAAGATGGGTCCTACACAGATGACAGCAAGGAAATGAGTGAGCTACTCAAGTCCCAATATGACTCAGTTTTTAGCAAGCCGCTAACCAGACTGAGAGTCGAAGATCAAAATGAATTTTTTATGAGAGAGCCACAAAATTTGATTAACACAAGCCTATCCGATGTTATCCTGACGCCAAATGACTTCGAACAGGCGATAAATGACATGCCCATGCACTCTGCCCCAGGGCCAGACTCATGGAACTCTGTGTTCATCAAGAACTGCAAGAAGCCCCTATCACGAGCCTTTTCCATCCTATGGAGAGGGAGCATGGACACGGGGGTCGTCCCTCAGTTACTAAAAACAACAGACATAGCCCCACTCCACAAAGGGGGCAGTAAAGCAACAGCAAAGAACTACAGACCAATAGCACTAACATCCCATATCATAAAAATCTTTGAAAGGGTCCTAAGAAGCAAGATCACCACCCATCTAGAAACCCATCAATTACACAACCCAGGGCAACATGGGTTTAGAACAGGTCGCTCCTGTCTGTCTCAACTACTGGATCACTACGACAAGGTCCTAAATGCACTAGAAGACAAAAAGAATGCAGATGTAATATATACAGACTTTGCAAAAGCCTTCGACAAGTGTGACCATGGCGTAATAGCGCACAAAATGCGCGCTAAAGGAATAACAGGAAAAGTCGGTCGATGGATCTATAATTTCCTCACTAACAGAACACAGAGAGTAGTCGTCAACAGAGTAAAGTCCGAGGCAGCTACGGTGAAAAGCTCTGTTCCACAAGGCACAGTACTAGCTCCCATCTTGTTCCTCATCCTCATATCCGACATAGACAAGGATGTCAGCCACAGCACCGTGTCTTCCTTTGCAGATGACACCCGAATCTGCATGACAGTGTCTTCCATTGCAGACACTGCAAGGCTCCAGGCGGACATCAACCAAATCTTTCAGTGGGCTGCAGAAAACAATATGAAGTTCAACGATGAGAAATTTCAATTACTCAGATATGGTAAACATGAGGAAATTAAATCTTCATCAGAGTACAAAACAAATTCTGGCCACAAAATAGAGCGAAACACCAACGTCAAAGACCTGGGAGTGATTATGTCGGAGGATCTCACCTTCAAGGACCATAACATTGTATCAATCGCATCTGCTAGAAAAATGACAGGATGGATAATGAGAACCTTCAAAACTAGGGAGGCCAAGCCCATGATGACACTCTTCAGGTCACTTGTTCTATCTAGGCTGGAATATTGCTGCACTCTAACAGCTCCTTTCAAGGCAGGTGAAATTGCCGACCTAGAAAATGTACAGAGAACTTTCACGGCGCGCATAACGGAGATAAAACACCTCAATTACTGGGAGCGCTTGAGGTTTCTAAACCTGTATTCCCTGGAACGCAGGAGGGAGAGATACATGATTATATACACCTGGAAAATCCTAGAGGGACTAGTACCGAACTTGCACACGAAAATCACTCACTACGAAAGCAAAAGACTTGGCAGACGATGCACCATCCCCCCAATGAAAAGCAGGGGTGTCACTAGCACGTTAAGAGACCATACAATAAGTGTCAGGGGCCCGAGACTGTTCAACTGCCTCCCAGCACACATAAGGGGGATTACCAACAGACCCCTGGCAGTCTTCAAGCTGGCACTGGACAAGCACCTAAAGTCAGTTCCTGATCAGCCGGGCTGTGGCTCGTACGTTGGTTTGCGTGCAGCCAGCAGCAACAGCCTGGTTGATCAGGCGCTGATCCACCAGGAGGCCTGGTCACAGACCGGGCCGCGGGGGCGTTGACCCCCGAAACTCTCTCCAGGTAAACTCCAGGTCGACCCCGTTTCTACCCCTGACATCCCAACCTACAGTAGCATTTACCATCCCTACCTTGCCCCTCCCACCTGTTTTACAAATCTAACAAAACCCCTAACGTAAGTTCTCTATATCCCTCTGAGAAAGTCCGCTCCCACCTTCTCCCATAAATTTCCCTGTTACGACACAACGTTTTATAAAACGTAACCACTAAAACCCACCTCTTCACCTCACTAACCCCTTTCTCCCTCATTCCCCACGATATGTATATATAATCTACCATAATGTACCCCACAGCCCTAATGATACTCTCATCCAATCCCCCCACGTCAAGACTTAAAGCTCTCAGAACAGAAATCCCTTTACCCCCAATCTTACGGAGTACCCTAATCAACCAAACCCTGATGCTACCCATCCCCTCACAAAAATATACAACATAAAACGACGACTCCTCACCTTCACATATTCCACACCTCCCCCTCAACCACACGTCTATCCCTCAGAACCATACTCGACGGCAAAATGCTGTGCAGAAAACGATACATTACGTCACGTGCTTGTGGTTGTAACCTCATCCTACTTAACCTATTCCATATACTTCCCATGGTATACATGGGGAAAATTCCCTCTACAGGCACCACAACCCTCCCCACCAACAATCGACACATTGCACCTATTCTGACCTTCCCCTGATTTCGAGCCCACGCCTTAGCCCTCAAAACAGTTTCACACTCCCACAACTCAACTCCTGAATACATTTGTTTCAATCTTTAATGGATCCTGACCAGACCACCTCCACCCACACCTTCCCTCACCACCTCCCTTTTAATAAAGACACATTTGACCCTCTTCTTTAAGTCGAGCAAACCCAACCCCTCCTGCCGCACAGGTAACATTACCACATCCCTTTTAAGCCAATCACATCCCGAACCCGACAAGAATTTAAAAACCTTTAAAAATGTCTGCTATTGCCGTCCCAGTTAATGGGAACATGGCCACCGCGTGCCATACCTTACTATACAATAAGACATTAATAACAATGGCACGCTGTACAAGAGTCAAATGATAAGCCTCAATGCACCCAATCGCTCCTGAATCCTGTCCACCAACCTAATTGAGTTTTCTATGCGCGCTACATCCAGATCGTCTGCATAGATAAGACCACAAATTTTTAACAAATTCACCTGCCTCCCCACGACTGAACTACCCCACTCAACCCTCCCAGCCCAAGCTCCTAACCCCATGACCATGGACTTTTCTGAATTCACTCTCATACCAGTTGCATCCGAGAACAATTGTGCTACCCATCCAAGGTATCCATTGACATCCCCTTCCTAACCAGAACAGTAGTGTCATCTACATACCCTATTAAGAATGGCCAAACCCTCCCAACTCTACTCCCTTCACCCCCCTATTGCACATATGCTTCTCCATCATCCTATGAAAGGGGTCCTGTATGCATGCAAATAAAAGTTGTGATATAGGGCACCCCTGTCGTAGTCCCTTTTTCATCTCAATCTTCCCACCCACTCTCCCATTAATCTGTACCCTCACCATTGCACTGTGATACAAAGCATCTACCCATCCAACTATTTCTTCGCCAAACCCCTGTCCCCTGAGGATGGCTCTCAGTGCTTCTCTATCATATGCCCCCTGCCAGTCTAAAGCCACCAAACCCCCCTTCCCCCCTTTTGCTTCCACGAAATCCCTTAGGAACCCATGTCCCTCCACCATAGACCTCCCTGGCAACCAAAACTGAGTTCTCGATACTACTCTATCCACTATGCATTTAAGCCGATTCCCCAGAATTTTGGCAAACAGCTTATAATCTCTGCATAACAAGGATATTGACCGGTAGTCCCTAAGTGTATGGTGCCCCTTACCCTTCGGTACCAATACTACTACAGCTGTTGCCTGCTTCTCTCCCAACTCTCCCCTCTCCTTCATTAAATTTAATAACCTAACCAAAAAACCCCTCATTAACTCCAAATGCTGTAAATAAAACTCTGCCAGAGTCCATCGATTCCCAGAGCTTTGCACTTACGCATTTCACTTAAAGCCTTCCATGTTTCTCCCTCAGTTATTTTCCCTCCCAACGCTTCCCTATCACTGTTTCCCAACTGACATATCACATTCTCACACACCTGTTGTAAAACCCCAGCTCCTACCCATCCTTTTGCCAATACTTTCCTTACCACTTGTCCACAAACACTCCCATTCCATCTGTGGTGTGTATAACCTGACCCACCCTATACCCACCTACCGACTCATGAACCTCAAACCATGGAATAGCTGTTGCCTGCTGTCATTTCTTTTGCCTACACAATACACACGACAAAGGCCTATCGCCCCATAACACCTCTTCCACGCCTGCCATTACAATCACTGCTTCGAACCTCTCATCCTGTAGCTCATGCAGCCTCCCCTTAAGTGCCAGTATGTCATCCTTAGGATAAATACCTGCCACTGTCCCCCTCGCATAACAACCCCTAAACCTGTCCTCCAAATAGTTGGCCAGCCCATATTTTAAAGAATTCGTTTCCTTTCTCTCACGTAATATTGCCTAATTCGTTCTTTAGCCACACCATCCCACCATATTACCACATCCTCCACCCCATGTACCTCAGCACTTAACCCCTCCCACAGTGTTGTAAATCCCTCCAACCCCTCCTCATCTCCTAACACAGTCGTATTTAACTTCCAATAACCCCTAGAGATACCCGCCAATGACTCCCATCCCACCACTGCCACGACCGCCCTATGATCCAAATAAGCCACCTCTTTGTGCGGAAAAACTTTACCAAGACCCCATGAGAAATGTACAACCTATCTAACCTAGCCGCATAACCCCTCCTTACGAAAGTGTGCTCTACCTCCCACACTCCCCCTCCAACTGCATCCCTAAACTGAATATTCCTCAAGAGGTCTCGTAAGGCTGCTGACATGTGCCCCGCCCCTTTTGTTTCCACATCAGCCCTCCTGATAACACAGTTCCAGTCCCCACCAACGATGGCCACCACAGGTAAACCAAGTAAGAAGAAAACTAGGTCATCACATACAAATTCCTGTTTTACTTCCACATCGTTCTCAGCTGGTGCATACACACTTACAAAGGATACCCTCTGCCCCATCCACCACTCATCCACACGCAACACCCTCCCCCTTCTCCCCCTCACTTTGTATCAACACAAATGGGCTCGCCTCCCTGATCAATATACCCACACCACCTTTCAGACGTGCAGATGGCAGAGTCATGACCTGAAACCCCGCCACCTCCAGCTCTCTCCCCTCCTTGAAATTGTGTCCTTGCAGAAACACTACGTCCACCCTATATTTACACAAACACATTCAAACCCATTCCCTCTTCACACTATTACACAGTCCATTTACATTCACAGTCATACACCTAAGGCCTCTTTATAGTTTCCAACCCTTCCTCCTCTTTTCATTCATCCCAGGGCCTCCTCCCCCAGAACCAGCACAGGGCTTCACACCATCAACCCCCCTCCCTTTCTTGTGATGCCTCTTATCCTGACTACCTCGACAGTTCTCTTCCTTCCTCCCAGACCTCTGCGCCAGTGTTAGGACATCATCTCAGTCTGATGCCGCTGCTCTCTTCCTTGTGATGCCCTCCACTGCCATGTTGTCTTCCGAGGTTCCCTCACGATGAACCTCAACCTGCACCACGCCCCATTCCACGGCACACGGCGACATCTCACGCTTACTGCTTGGCCTGTCATCCCTGCTATGGTTTTTATTGACACATTCCTCCACAGGCAATGCCGTGCCTCTCACCAGCTCGGGAACAACATCCTCAGCAGGCGGCATCAATGTCCTCAACACTTCCTGAGGCTCTTCCTCGAGAGCCTTTACCTCCTCCTGCACTTGCACTTCTGCACTCTTCTCCTGCCTAGTAACAGTTCCTGTTATGTCACAGCGTGCCTCACACATGCCAGTCTGCCATGGGATCCTCTACCACTTCACTCCACAAGCGCCCAAGCCCTTGCTTTCGCGTAGGGCTTCACCAGTCTGTGCAGGCGCCCTTCTCAGCTTCACGCATGCTGCTGCCATATGGCCATACGCCCCACATAACCGGCACGTACGTCTCCGCCCGGCATACGATACTATAACTTGCATCCTGAAGTCCTCCAACACGACGTAAGACGGTATGGGATGTCTCAGAGTCATCTTCAGGGAGAAGGTTCCCTCCAGACGGCCCATGTAAGCACCAGCCGTTCACTTGCCCTTTTGTGCCAGATGTATGGCCCCATATGCCTCGAAAGCACTCCTGATGTCATCCTTGTCTGCCTGAAATGGGACATTATGAATCTTAACCCACAGCAGTGGAGGGAGCATTTAGGACTTTAAACTAGGAATAGTTAGTGGTATGGGTTTTGGCAGGAAAACAGTGAAGTCCCAGTGTAGTAATATTACGAGTTCTAGGGGAACTAGTAATAAGCAGAACGAGGTAGATATTGAAAAGCCAGGGACTTTGGGTGATAAGGACAGTAATAGGTTTAGTAGAAAAACAGAAATGAGCAGGAAGGGTAAAGAGAAAGGAGAGTCTTTCAATGATTATTATGCTAATTGCCGTAGTGCTAGGAATAAGATGGACGAGTTGAGATTAGTTGCTAGTGCAGGTAACATTGATGTATTTGCCTTAACTGAGACGTGGTTTAATTCAAAAAGTCGGAACATGCCTGCGGAATGTCATATTCAGGGTTTTAAATTGTTCCAAGTAGATAGAAGTATCGGGAAGGCGGGTGGGATGGCATTGTATGTCCGAGATCGCTTGAACTGTTGCATAAAAACGGGTATTAAGTCTGAAGTAACACATACAGAGTCTGTTTGGATAGAATTTTCAGAGGGGCATGAAAAACTAATTTTAGGAGTGATATACCGTCCCCCAAACTTAGATAGGGACCAAGGGAGACTACTATGGAAGGAAATTGTTAAGGCCACAAGGCACGATAATGTAGTAATTCTAGGAGACTTTAACTTTAGTCATATTGATTGGAATTTCTTGACTGGGAATTTAGAATCAGATGACTGTGAAACAAAAACCTGTAATTGTTTTGCATGATGGTAGGATTGCTGGTTTCTTTTTCTGTCTCATAAACACGCTAAGATAACAGGGATATCTTGCTACTCCTACTAACACTTTGGTCACACTTCACAGACACGCACATGCATATATATATATACATACATCTAGGTTTTTCTCCTTTTTCTAAATAGCTCTTGTTCTTTTTTATTTCTTCTATTGTCCATGGGGAAGTGGAAAAGAATCTTTCCTCCGTAAGCCATGCGTGTCGTATGAGGCGACTAAAATGCCGGGAGCAATGGGCTAGTAACCCCTTCTCCTGTATACAATTACTAAAAAAGAGAAGAAGAAAAACTTTATAAAACTGGGTTGCTTAAATGTGCGTGGATGTAGTGCGGATGACAAGAAACAGATGATTGCTGATGTTATGAATGAAAAGAAGTTGGATGTCCTGGCCCTAAGCGAAACAAAGCTGAAGGGGGTAGGAGAGTTTCAGTGGGGGGAAATAAATGGGATTAAATCTGGAGTATCTGAGAGAGTTAGAGCAAAGGAAGGGGTAGCAGTAATGTTAAATGATCAGTTATGGAAGGAGAAAAGAGAATATGAATGTGTAAATTCAAGAATTATGTGGATTAAAGTAAAGGTTGGATGCGAGAAGTGGGTCATAATAAGCGTGTATGCACCTGGAGAAGAGAGGAATGCAGAGGAGAGAGAGAGATTTTGGGAGATGTTAAGTGAATGTATAGGAGCCTTTGAACCAAGTGAGAGAGTAATTGTGGTAGGGGACTTGAATGCTAAAGTAGGAGAAACTTTTAGAGAGGGTGTGGTAGGTAAGTTTGGGGTGCCAGGTGTAAATGATAATGGGAGCCCTTTGATTGAACTTTGTATAGAAAGGGGTTTAGTTATAGGTAATACATATTTTAAGAAAAAGAGGATAAATAAGTATACACGATATGATGTAGGGCGAAATGACAGTAGTTTGTTGGATTATGTATTGGTAGATAAAAGACTGTTGAGTAGACTTCAGGATGTACATGTTTATAGAGGGGCCACAGATATATCAGATCACTTTCTAGTTGTAGCTACACTGAGAGTAAAAGGTAGATGGGATACAAGGAGAATAGAAGCATCAGGGAAGAGAGAGGTGAAGGTTTATAAACTAAAAGAGGAGGCAGTTAGGGTAAGATATAAACAGCTATTGGAGGATAGATGGGCTAATGAGAGCATAGGCAATGGGGTCGAAGAGGTATGGGGTAGGTTTAAAAATGTAGTGTTAGAGTGTTCAGCAGAAGTTTGTGGTTACAGGAAAGTGGGTGCAGGAGGGAAGAGGAGCGATTGGTGGAATGATGATGTAAAGAGAGTAGTAAGGGAGAAAAAGTTAGCATATGAGAAGTTTTTACAAAGTAGAAGTGATGCAAGGAGGGAAGAGTATATGGAGAAAAAGAGAGAGGTTAAGAGAGTGGTGAAGCAATGTAAAAAGAGAGCAAATGAGAGAGTGGGTGAGATGTTATCAACAAATTTTGTTGAAAATAAGAAAAAGTTTTGGAGTGAGATTAACAAGTTAAGAAAGCCTAGAGAACAAATGGATTTGTCAGTTAAAAATAGGAGAGGAGAGTTATTAAATGGAGAGTTAGAGGTATTGGGAAGATGGAAGGAATATTTTGAGGAATTGTTAAATGTTGATGAAGATAGGGAAGCTGTGATTTCGTGTATAGGGCAAGGAGGAATAACATCTTGTAGGAGTGAGGAAGAGCCAGTTGTGAGTGTGGGGGAAGTTCGTGAGGCAGTAGGTAAAATGAAAGGGGGTAAGGCAGCCGGGATTGATGGGATAAAGATAGAAATGTTAAAAGCAGGTGGGGATATAGTTTTGGAGTGGTTGGTGCAATTGTTTAATAAATGTATGGAAGAGGGTAAGGTACCTAGGGATTGGCAGAGAGCATGCATAGTTCCTTTGTATAAAGGCAAAGGGGATAAAAGAGAGTGCAAAAATTATAGGGGGATAAGTCTGTTGAGTGTACCTGGTAAAGTGTATGGTAGAGTTATAATTGAAAGAATTAAGAGTAAGACGGAGAATAGGATAGCAGATGAACAAGGAGGCTTTAGGAAAGGTAGGGGGTGTGTGGACCAGGTGTTTACAGTGAAACATATAAGTGAACAGTATTTAGATAAGGCTAAAGAGGTCTTTGTGGCATTTATGGATTTGGAAAAGGCGTATGACAGGGTGGATAGGGGGGCAATGTGGCAGATGTTGCAAGTGTATGGTGTAGGAGGTAGGTTACTGAAAGCAGTGAAGAGTTTTTACGAGGATAGTGAGGCTCAAGTTAGAGTATGTAGGAAAGAGGGAAATTTTTTCCCAGTAAAAGTAGGCCTTAGACAAGGATGTGTGATGTCACCGTGGTTGTTTAATATATTTATAGATGGGGTTGTAAGAGAAGTAAATGCGAGGGTCTTGGCAAGAGGCGTGGAGTTAAAAGATAAAGAATCACACACAAAGTGGGAGTTGTCACAGCTGCTCTTTGCTGATGACACTGTGCTCTTGGGAGATTCTGAAGAGAAGTTGCAGAGATTGGTGGATGAATTTGGTAGGGTGTGCAAAAGAAGAAAATTAAAGGTGAATACAGGAAAGAGTAAGGTTATGAGGATAACAAAAAGATTAGGTGATGAAAGATTGAATATCAGATTGGAGGGAGAGAGTATGGAGGAGGTGAACGTATTCAGATATTTGGGAGTGGACGTGTCAGCGGATGGGTCTATGAAAGATGAGGTGAATCATAGAATTGATGAGGGAAAAAGAGTGAGTGGTGCACTTAGGAGTCTGTGGAGACAAAGAACTTTGTCCTTGGAGGCAAAGAGGGGAATGTATGAGAGTATAGTTTTACCAACGCTCTTATATGGGTGTGAAGCGTGGGTGATGAATGTTGCAGCGAGGAGAAGGCTGGAGGCAGTGGAGATGTCATGTCTGAGGGCAATGTGTGGTGTGAATATAATGCAGAGAATTCGTAGTTTGGAAGTTAGGAGGAGGTGCGGGATTACCAAAACTGTTGTCCAGAGGGCTGAGGAAGGGTTGTTGAGGTGGTTCGGACATGTAGAGAGAATGGAGCGAAACAGAATGACTTCAAGAGTGTATCAGTCTGTAGTGGAAGGAAGGCGGGGTAGGGGTCGGCCTAGGAAGGGTTGGAGGGAGGGGGTAAAGGAGGTTTTGTGTGCGAGGGGCTTGGACTTCCAGCAGGCATGCTTGAGCGTGTTTGATAGGAGTGAATGGAGACAAATGGTTTTTAATACTTGACGTGCTGTTGGAGTGTGAGCAAAGTAACATTTATGAAGGGATTCAGGGAAACCGGCAGGCCGGACTTGAGTCCTGGAGATGGGAAGTACAGTGCCTGCACTCTGAAGGAGGGGTGTTAATGTTGCAGTTTAAAAACTGTAGTGTAAAGCACCCTTCTGGCAAGACAGTGATGGAGTGAATGATGGTGAAAGTTTTTCTTTTTCGGGCCACCCTGCCTTGGTGGGAATCGGCCGGTGTGATAATAAAAAAAATAATAAAAAAAATGACTTCTTAGAAGTAGTTCAGGATTGTTTTTTGAAGCAGTTTGTGACAGAACCTACAAGGGAAAATAACCTGCTTGACTTAGTTATGGCAAACAATGAATCCCTTGTTAATAATTTAGAAATTTCAGAGGAACTGGGTGCTAGCGACCACAAATCAATTACATTTAGCATTGAATGGAAGTACGATAGTAGCGATAACTCAGTAACAGTCCCAGATTTTCGCTTAGCAGATTACGATGGGCTTAGAGAACACTTATCATCTGTTGACTGGGGTAACGAAGTGAGATATCAATATGACAGATTTCTGAACACTATACATGCTGCTCAAAGAACGTTTATCCCATATAAAGAAATTAGATCAAATAGAAATGACCCAAAATGGATGAATAATAGGCTCAAATATCTACTAGGGCATAAGAAAGGAATTTATAGGCGTATCAAAAGAGGTGAGGGTCATCTTATGAATCAGTATATTGACATTAAGAGGGACATTAAAAAGGGGATAAGAAAAGCTAAAAGGGACTATGAAATTAAAGTTGCTAGGGATTCTAAAACTAACCCAAAAAGTTTTTTCCAGGTCTATAGAACAAAAGTTAGAGATAAGATAGGTCCCCTTAAAAATAACTATGGGCACCTTACTGACAAAGAGAATGAAATGTGCTCGATTTTTAATAATTATTTTCTCTCAGTTTATACACAGGAAGACACTAACAATATTCCAGTAATTAATTTTTATAGTGGGCTAGAAGAAGATAAATTATGTAACATCACAGTCACTAGTGAAATGGTTGTGAAGCAGATAGACAGACTGAAGCAAAATAAGTCGCCGGGTCCTGATGAGGTTTTTTCAAGGGTTCTTAAGGAATGCAAAATGGAAATCTGTGAACCATTAACTAATATTTTTAATTTATCTCTTCAAACAGGTGTAGTGTCTGATATGTGGAAGATGGCTAACGTAATTCCTATTTTTAAAACAGGGGACAAGTCGTTACCGTCAAATTACCGCCCAATAAGCCTCACCTCAATTGTAGGCAAATTACTAGAGTCAATTATAGCTGAGATTATAAGAAGCCATCTCGATAAGCATAGCTTGATTAATGATACTCAGCATGGATTCACAAGAGGCCGGTCTTGTCTAACTAATTTATTAACTTTTTTCAGTAAAGCTTTTGAGGCTGTTGACCACGATAAAGAATTTGATATTATTTACTTAGATTTTAGTAAGGCTTTTGATAGAGTTCCGCACCATAGACTGTTAAAGAAAGTGGCAGCTCATGGCATTGGGGGAAAAGTGCTCTCGTGGATCGAGTCATGGCTCACTGACAGGAAGCATAGAGTGTCCATAAATGGGGTTAAATCCGAGTGGGGATCTGTAACAAGTGGTGTTCCACAGGGATCAGTCTTGGGCCCGTTGTTGTTTATAATATATATCAATGATCTTGATGAGGGAATTACTAGTGATATGAGCAAATTCGCCGATGACACAAAGATAGGTAGGATAATTGATTCAAACGTAGATGTTATGGAACTTCAGGAGGATTTAAACAAACTCTATTCTTGGTCAGAAAAGTGGCAGATGCAGTTCAATGTAGATAAATGCAAGGTTCTGAAGCTTGGCAGTGCCCATATCCCTAGTACTTATAAGTTAAATGATGTAGAACTTAGCCATACAGATTGGGAAAAGGACTTATGGGTTATGGTGAGCAGCAACCTTAAACCAAGACAGCAATGCCTAAGCGTACGTAATAAGGCAAATAGATTACTGGGATTTATATCAAGAAGTGTAAGCAACAGAAGTCCAGAGGTCATACTGCAGCTTTATACATCATTAGTAAGGCCTCACCTAGATTATGCAGCTCAGTTCTGGTCTCCATATTACAGAATGGACATAAATTCGTTAGAAAACATTCAGCGTAGGATGACTAAATTAATACATAGCATTAGAAATCTTCCTCATGAAGAATGATTGAAGACTCTTAAGTTACATTCACTTGTTAGACGAAGAATGAGGGGAGACCTGATCGAAGTGCATAAGTGGAAGATAGGTATTAATAAAGGGGATATTAATAAGGTCTTGAGGATGTCTCTCCAAGAGAGAACCCGCAGTAATGGATTTAAATTAGATAAGTTTAGATTTAGAAAGGACATAGAACATAAGAACATAAGAACGAAGGAACACTGCAGAAGGCCTACTGGCCCATGCGAGGCAGGTCCAAGTCTCCTACCGGCTTAAGCCAATGCACCCAACCTAGTCAGGTCAGGTCACATTGACTTAAGGGAGGAACACGGCAACCGACCTGGTAGCACAAGCTATCAGGTCTAACTCACACCCACCCACATCTACTCATGTATTTATCCAACCTATTTTTAAAGCTACGCAACGTTCTGGCCTCTATAACGGTACTTGGGAGTTTGTTCCACTCATCCACAACTCTATTACCAAACCAGTACTTTCCTATATCCTTCCTGAATCTGAATTTTTCCAACTTAAAACCATTGCTGCGAGTCCTGTCTATGCTAGACACCTTCAGCACACTATTTACATCCCCTTTATTTATTCCTGTCTTCCATTTATACACCTCAATCATATCCCCCCTAATTCTACGTCTTTCTAGAGAGTGCAGTTTCAGGGCCCTTAGTCTATCCTCATAGGGAAGGTTTCTGATACATGGGATCAACTTTGTCATCCTCCTTTGTACATTTTCCAGAGAATTTATATCCATTCTGTAATACGGTGACCAAAACTGTGCAGCATAATCTAAATGAGGCCTAACCAAGGATGTATAGAGTTGAAGAACAACCTGAGGACTCCTATTATTTATGCTTCTTGATATGAAGCCAAGGATTCTATTAGCTTTATTGCGAACACTTATGCACTGTTGTCTTGGTTTCAGATTACTGCTAACCAGAACTCCTAAATCTTTTTCGCAATCCGTAATATTAAGATCTACATTATTTAGTTTATATGTGGCATGGTTATTGTCCTGTCCAACATTTAGAACTTTGCATTTGTCTATATTAAACTGCATCTGCCACTTCTCCGACCACTGCATCAGTCTATTCAAATCTTCCTGGAGTGCTCGAATGTCCTCGTCAGAATGAATTCGACGGCCTATTTTGGTGTCATCGGCAAACTTGCCGATGTCGCTCTTTATGCCCTCATCTATGTCGTTTATGTAGATTGTGAACAGCAGGGGGCCCAACACTGACCCCTGTGGAACACCGCTCGTGACACTTCCCCACTCTGATTTCTCCCCATTTATGCAAACTCTCTGCTGCCTATTTGTCAACCATGCCTCTATCCAGGAAAAAATTTCTCCTCCTATTCCATGTGCTTTAATTTTCCTCAATAGTCTCTGATGTGGGACCCTGTCAAAAGCCTTACTGAAGTCCATATACACAATATCATATTCATTACCATGATCTACCTCCTCAAATACCTTAGTGAAAAAAGTTAATAAATTCGTAAGGCAGGAACGCCCCTTTGTAAAACCATGCTGAGATTCGTTGATTAATTTATGCTTTTCAAGGTGGCTACGAACTGCCTCGGCAATTATTGATTCCATAAATTTTCCCACTATGGAGGTTAGGCTTATTGGTCTATAGTTCGAAGCTAAGGACCTGTCACCTGTTTTGAAAATAGGTATCACATTTGCCATTTTCCACTTATCTGGCACCATGCCAGTTTGAAGTGATATGTTGAAAAGATTAGCCAAAGGTGTGCTAAGCTCCTCTTTACATTCCTTTAGAACCCTTGCATACAGTTCATCAGGGCCTGGGGATTTGTTAGGTTTTAATTTATCTATTTGCCTAAGGACCATGTCACTTGTGACCCTAATAGTGCACAGTTTATTATCGTCCTGTTCTACATAATTTATCATTACTGGAATATCGCTGGTATCCTCCTGTGTAAAAACTGAGAGGAAGTATGTGTTAAAAATTCTACACATTTCCTTATCACTGTCAGTGAGCTGACCCGAGGAACTTTTGAGTGGGCCTATCTTGTCCCTGATCTTACTTCTGTATACCTGAAAGAATCCTTTTGGGTTAGTCTTCGATTCTCTTGCAACTTTAACCTCATAATCTCGTTTTGCTTTTCTAATTCCCTTTTTTATTTCTCTCTTTAACTGAATATATCGATTTCTCAATTGCCCCTCTCCTCTTTTGATTTGCCTATATATGCCTCTCTTTTGACCAATCAGATATTTTAATCTATTGTTCATCCATTTAGGATCATTTTTGTTTGATCTGATTTCCCTATTTGGAACATAATTTGACTGAGCAGCTAGAACTATGCCCTGGAAAGCATCATATCGGCAACCATCACCACCTACCTGACCCTTAGTCAGGTCATTCCAGTTCAGCCCACCTAAGTAATTTTTCAGTCCTATGAAATCAGCCAAGCGAAAGTCAGGGACGGAGACTTGATTGCCATTATTAGGGGAATTCCATGATATATTAAAACTGAGTGATTTGTGATCACTTTCCCCCAGCTCATCATTAACCTCAAGATTATTAATTAGTGTTTCCCTACTGGCAAGAACCAAGTCAAGGAGGTTATTTCCCCTAGTTGGCTCTGTCACAAACTGTTTTAAAAAACAATCCTGGATCGTATCAAGAAAGTCACCTGACTCTAAATTTCCTGTCAAATTGCTCCAGTCAATCTGTCTATAGTTGAAATCTCCCATTAGCACAACATTTTCGTATGTAGATGCCTTACGAATTTCGTCCCATAGAAGTTTACTGCACTCCCTATCAAGATTTGGGGCCCTGTAAATCACACCCAAAATTAGTTTTTCTCGGCCCTCGAGAAGCTGTAACCAAACAGATTCAGTGGCTGATGCTTCTAATTTAATATCTTGTCTAACACAACAATTTAAATTGTCTCTGACATACATCGCTACTCCACCACCTTTCCTGTTGACCCTGTCAGTGTGGAATAATTTATAGCCTTGTATGTGACATTCAGAAGGCATCTCTCTATCTTTCAGATTGAGCCAGGTCTCTGTTATAGCAATAATATCTATGTTTCCTGCACTTGCAATTAATCTTAGCTCATCTATCTTATTTCTTACACTCCTGCTATTAGTATAGTAAACCTTAAGGGAGCTAGTCCCTTGCTGCCCTCTGCTGTCCCCCTTTGTTTGCTGACCTGATCTATTGTCTTTATTTATAACTTCATGCTGAATGCCTTTTATACATTTACTGTTTCCAACCCAAGTGTTGCAACCTGCTTGTTTCCCACACACACCCATACCTCTATCTTCCATCAGTTTAAAATCATAGGCATTTCACCAATGGCCTTCTCAATCGAGTCTGCAAGTGCTACCACCCCAGCCCCAGAGAGATGTACCCCATCCCTTGCATACATATCATGTTTGCCATAAAAGTTGTTCCAGTTGTCAATGAATGGGATTGCAAGTTCCTTGCAGTATCTGTCTAGCCAGCAATTTACACCAATTGCCCTAGACAACCATTCATTTCCTACTCCCCTTCTAGGCAAGATGCTACATATGATTGGGATCCCTCCCTTAGACTTAATGAAATCTATAGCTGACCTGTACTTATCTAGCAGCTCTTCTCTCCTACCCTTCCCAATATCATTTCCACCAGCACTGAGACAGATAATGGGCTTGTTCCCATTACCTGACATGATATTATCCAGCCTGTTGACAATGTCCCCAACACCAGCTCCAGGGAAGCACACTCTATCTCTCATCTTCTTATTCCTATTACAAAAAGCACGGTCAATATATCTTACCTGAGAGTCACCAACCACAAGAATGCGCTTACCTCCATTAGCAGGGGCAGTAGTACCCTTACCTTCACTGGCCACTGAAGTACATTCATCCTGAAGAACAGAGAAGCGATTTCCTACCTTCAGATCTTCACTCTTAACTTTCCTTACTCTGATGCGCCTTCCATTACTGTGAACCACTCGCCACTTGTAGCAGGTGCTGGACTGCACCTCACTGCTGGTAGCCGTTGCTACCTCCCCAACTACAGCCTCCTCACAGCGAGAGACAGACTGCACCTCACTTGAAGCCTCATTCCCCACAACTCCAGCCACCTCACACTCTCTCCCAGACCCATTGAGGTGGACCTTCAGCCTCCTAATCTCCTCCTGGAGAAGCAAGACCTCCTCCTTCAACTCTCCAACCTCAATTTTTAAAACACTGCAGAAGCAAGCCATGCTTTGTAACCGTCCACACTAATCCCCAAAGCAGCTCAGGGTCTGTGACCTCACGTGACGACTGACCACTGACGACTGGTTTGGAAATAGGGTAGTTGATGAGTGGAACAGTCTACCTAGTTGGGTTATTGAGGCTGGGACTTTGGGTAGTTTCAAATTTAGGTTGGATAAGTACATGAGTGGGAGGGGTTGGATTTGAGTGGGACTTTCACATCAGAGCTTATTTCTTGGGTGGCATTGAAAATTGGGTTGGGCATTACCAACAGACCCCTGGCAATCTTCAAGCTGGCACTGGACAAGCACCTAAAGTCAGTTCCGGATCAGCCGGGCTGTGGCTCGTACGTTGGTTTGCGTGCAGCCAGCAGCAACAGCCTGGTTGATCAGGCTCTGATCCACCAGGAGGCCTGGTCACAGACCGGGCCGCGGGGGTGTTGACCCCTGGAACTCTCTCCAGGTAAACTCCAGTGGGATGAATTGTAAAGGACCTGCCTAGTATGGGCCAACAGGCCTCCTGCAGTGTTCCTCCTTTCTTATGTTCTTATGTTCTTATGTAAAGTGGCGAGATACGTCGATCAAATGCACCTTCACAGCTGGAGTAGCGTCAAGACTCACGTCTTTGAATCTCGTCACCAAAGACTCGTACACGGACGTGGAATTCAGTTTGACAAAGATTCTATGTGCCCCATTCAGGGCAACACCATACACCTCATCGTCCTGCATACCATACGCCTCCCTAATGATGGTTGAGAGTAATACCTGCACTGAAGTGGGTGAAATTTCCCCACGAAGCAGCTCTATACCGATGGTGTTTACTCGACACCTCACACTCAGCGCCATTTTGGTACAAGGTAGCTCACCTGAAAACAGCAGAGGGGTGCAGAGCACAACCGCACTCTACCGTGGTCAGGCAGCGAAAATGCTAACTTATAATTAGTTATACCAGGGAGTAAAACATTCCTGTTGAAATACGAAGAGGTGAAATATCTCCAGAAAATATGAAAAGTGTACAGTTTTATAGAAATATGATAAACAGTGTATAGTTGTTAGTACTTATTGTGATGGAGTGACGTATAGAGTGTGTGGTAAACCTATAGTTAGCAGCAGTCGCAATATACACAACGAAAATCATTATTCCTCCAGTAATCTTCCTATACAGAAGCCACCAGTGCCCAAACATGCAAGTTAAATTTTCTATATGAAAAGGAACACATATTACTCTGTTTAATATTTTTCCAGTAGTCCTTTTCATGAGCTATTCCAAAATCACACAGTGAGCCTAATCTGGATTTGCCTGGATTCATCCAATGGCCAGATTCAAATGGATTCGTCGATAACAAGGTATCCTGTGACTGGTTTCACTAACTGATGGGGCTCTACAACAAATAATTACAATACTGATAGATAGATCTACTGTTAAGGTGATTATTAGTAAAAATATATACAGTGATCCCTGGATTTGGGCGGATTCAAACGGTTTCGTTGGAAATAAAGCCAAATCGAAGAAATGTTACAAAAAATTAAATACTACAGAGAATTGTCAAGTATTGTAAGATGACCACCACCATGAAGATCTGTGTAGTCTGCAGAAAGGGTAAGGGACGAAAACAAGCCTGGATTGCTTGCCATCTCTGTGGTCAGTGGTCCCATGTTATATGCAGGGATTTTAAACCAGTGACAACACTTGGCATTAATTCAGAGACATGTTTTTGTGTCTGCCCAAACGATATACACATGTATGAGGAAATGACATCTATATTAAAAGACAAGAATACCAATAAAACACCTTTCTTGAAAGACATGTGAGCATGGCACGACACCTGGGACAATAAGATGGGTGGTAGGGACGGGGCTGTCATGGACAGTGCTCCTGAGGGTGCTAGTGCTGTCCTGGAGGACAGTGCTGAGGGTGCTAGTGTTGTCCTGGTGGAAAGTGCTCCAGAGGGTTCTAGTGATGTCTTAGAAGACAGTGCTGGAGGACACTGAAGACAACGTTAGTCAGTCCACAGAGGTTCAAAATAGAGATACTGCTGAAGATGGATCAAAATGGGATGATGCCTCAGGGAATAGTGTCGACACACTACGAGCAAAACCTGATGGAAGCACTGACGTCCATACAGAGTTGAAAGTTATGGTCGAAACAGGAAAAATAAATGCACCAGCAGCGAATGCATCTACAGTAAATCCTAGCAAACAGAATTACAATCTATGTAAATACTGTGCCATGGCTATCTGCAGGCACGATATATCTAGTTAAACAGGTGGGACATGCACCTTTGACCATCCCAAAAAATGCCGCACCCACACGACAACAGGAGAGTGCAACTTCCCCTCCTGTAACTCATTTCACCGAGAAATGTGTCACTCATCAAGCCATGAAAGAAAACGCTACGATGCATACTGCCAGGCACATCATTTAAAGGAAACTAGAAGACACAGACCAGTCATAGGAAACAAAAGAGTGGAGCCACAGCCTCTCGAGGGACAGAGGTTTTATAGGGCCAGGAGGGAAAAATAATCCTACACCACCTGAAAACACTTCTGGAGCAGAGGCACGGACATGAGCCTCTACTCCAGAACAACAGATATTAGAGCCAGCAAATAAAACCCCCCTAAATTCCAAACATAGAGTCTAAAGCTGTCAAAGAACAACAAAATTCCTTACAGCAACAGACTGCTCACGGAGTCAAGTGCAATGTTTGCGGCATTCACAGAGACCCACATAAAGGATCATTATAACAACGAAATATGGATACCAGGTTATAGCCTATTCCGATGAGACAAACTTAACTCCGTGTTCATTAAGAATTGCAAGAAGCTCCTATCACGTGCCTACAGTATTTTATGGAGAGGGAGCATGGACACAGATCATCCCACACACAAAAGATAACAGACATAGCCCACACTCCACAAAGGTGGTAGTAAAGCAATTGCAAAGAGCTTCAGACCGATAGCACTAACGTCCCATATTATAAAAATCTTTGAGAGGGTTCTAAGAAGCAAGATAGCCAACAACCTAGATACCCATCAATTACACAACACATGGCAACACGGGTTTAGAGCAGGTCACTCCTGCCTGTCCCAGCTACTGGACCACTATGACAAGGTCCTGGATGCTGTAAAGGATAAACAAAATACAAATGTAGTATACACAGACTTTGCAAAAGCTTTTGACAAGTGTGACCATAGAGTAATAGTACACAAAATGTGTGATAAAGAAATAACGGGAAAAGTTGGTGGATGAATCTACAACTTCCTGACAAATAGAACACAAAGAGTAATAGTAAACAGAGTAAAGTCCCAGGCAGCCTTGGTAAAAAGCTCTGTTCCACAAAGCTTCTATTCAATTCCTCATCCTCATTTCTGACATAGACAGAGATGTAAGCCATAGCTCCGTGTCTTCCTTTGCGGATGACACCCGGATTACCATGGCAGTGACCTCTATCAAAGACACCACGAGAGTCCAAGTGAACATTAACCAAATCTTCGAATGGGTCACTCAGAATATGAAGTTCAATGAGGAGAAATTTCAACTACTTAGATATGGGAAACTTGAAGAAATTAATTATGTGCCAGGGTATATGACAAATTCTAACCATACAATAGAGCAGAAAAGTAATGTGAAGGACCTGGGAGTGATAATGTCAGAGGACCTCACCTTCAAAGACCACAATAATCTGTCTACCTCATCTGCTAGGAAAATGATAGGATGGATAATAAGAACCTTCAAAAATAGGGATGCCAAGCCCATGATGATTCTCTTCAAATCGCTTGTGCTCTCTAGGCTGGAATATTGCTGTATACTAATGGCCCACTTCAAGGAATAACTATAATATTAAAACCAGCTACTGACATAGAGAAGGATGTCAGCCAGAGCACCGTGTCTTCCTTTGCAAATGACACCCGAATCTGCATGACAGTGTCTTCCATTGCAGACACTGCAAGGCTCCAGGCAGACATCAACCAAATCTTTCAATGAGCTGCAGAAAACAATATGAAGTTCAACGATGAGAAATTTCAATTACTCCGATATGGTAAACAAGAGGAAATTAAAACTTCATCAGAGTACAAAACAAATTCTGGCCACAAAATAGTGCGAAAAACCTACGTCAAAGACCTGGGAGTGATCATGTCGGAGGATCTCACCTTTAAGGACCATGACATTATATCAATCACAGCTCCTAGAAAAATGACAGGATGGATAATGAGAACCTTCAAAACTAGGGATGCCAAGCCCATGATGACACTCTTCAGGTCGCTTGTTCTATCAGCACCTTTCAAGGCAGGCGAAATTACTGTCCTAGAAAATGTACAGAGAACCTTCACAGTGCGCATGACGGAGATAAAACACCTCAATTACTGGGAGCGCTTGAGGTCCCTGAACCTGTATTCCCTGGAATGCAGGCGGGAGAGATACATGATTATATACACCTGGAAAATCGTAGAGGGACTAGTACTGAACTTGGACACGAAAATCACTCACAACGAAAGCAAAAGACTTGGCAGACGATGCAACATCCCCCCAATGAAAAGCAGGGGTGTCACTAGCACGTTAAGAGACAATACAGTAAGTGTCAGGGGCCCGAGACTGTTCAACTGCCTCCCAGCATACATAAGAGGGATTATTAATAGACCCCTGGCAGTCTTCAAGCTGGCATTGGACAAGCACCCAAAGTCGGTATCTGACCAGCTGGGCTGTGGCTCGTACGTTGGATTGCATGCAGACAGCAGTAACAGCCTGTTTGATCAGACTCTGATCCACCAGGAGGCCTGGTCTCAGACCGGGCCGCGGGGGCATTGACCCCCGAAACTCTCTCCAAGTAAACTCCAGGTAATTAAAGTTGTGGACTGTATATAATTAGGTTTGCTGGATACACAAAATATAATTGGTATTAACTCTTACCTTTTAATTACTGTAGATGGATGACACCACAACACCCGCCTAACACATAGACCCAGCTAGAGATCTTAATGCAAAGACTAATGGTGCACTTACCTGTGAGTGATGTTCACATCTTTATTTTCTGCCATCCACACGTAATTCTAGAGGTCCAGCAAATTTCCTGTCACAATTTTACAGCAGGGAACATTAACATGTGTTCCTAATTACAAATTCAGGCCGATAAGCCCCAATTGACACTCGATAACAGCTGATCACATTGCACAACTCCGTTCAGTGTTCACACATTAAATTCAATATGGCGTCTCTGCCGGCGTCATTCCACAGCTCTTCTACACTCCTTCACTAGAAATTTTTCGAAAGGGTCAAATCACCATCATATTTTGTTACACAATTATTATACTACTCATTTATTTGTTCTACATTTAGGAAATTATTTAAAAAAATTCTACAATAGGTATACCCCGCCTACATAATTGGTTCCAAGAGCTGTAACATAATCCGGTTTTTTATATAAATCATACACAATGCCTCAAAATGACGAGAAACACAGTAAAACTTCCGTAAATAACTCGCAAAAGATTGTAACTATTGTTGAGCCTTAAAAAATAATGAACACAAGTAAAAAATTATGAGGTAGGCGACGTTGCTGAGTGACGTAAAGTCGCATGGAATGACGTTCACTGAACTGAAACTTGCTCTAGAAAAGTGGCATAAACGCGAATTTGACTTAGGCCGAAATGGCATAAAGCGGGATATGGCGGGTGTATGTATGGCGTAATTCTGTTTCCCATGGAAACAAACCTCTCTGCCTCCTTACATTTTGTTGTCTCGTAG
This sequence comes from Cherax quadricarinatus, assembly GCF_038502225.1. Lineage (NCBI taxonomy): Eukaryota > Metazoa > Arthropoda > Malacostraca > Decapoda > Parastacidae > Cherax > Cherax quadricarinatus. The sequence continues at coordinate 30,006,309 of NC_091329.1, read as the reverse complement.
TCCATCATTTCATTTACTGACGTTCTACCTGCCAACATGGCCGACACGGCTGAACGTGTGGCTTGTTAGCTGCGGGATTTTCAAGGAAAGTTCCTGATCCAAGGGGCTGACCAGGGCAGGACTGAGCAAGACTCCGTGTGAATGCCTTTAGAAGATTCCAGAGAAGTGAGAGGACATCCCAGTGCATCGTTTCAGTGTAAATCGTGGAAGTGTTGTACAGTTTGTGAGAGTTGGGTGTGGTGAGAGTGCCCAGGCTTGGAACAGGCAGTGCCTCCCCCCACGCTGCCGGGGGGAGGGGGCTGAGTGTGTGGGTGAAGATGACGCAAACATTGTTGGCTTTGGCGAGTCACATGCCCATATCTTTCATGATGTGCATGGGAAACGAATGAATGTTGTGTTTGTTGTAGGCAGGACAGTGTGAACAACAGTGAACAATCAGTGTGTACCATTGTCCTCTTCGCTTTTGGGCCGAGTGGACCTTTGTGCAGGCGCTCCTCAGTTGCCTCACAGGTACCGAGTTGAGTGGTTGTGTGCTCTGTGCCTCGCCCTCTGGTGGCGAAAATCAACATTACCCCACAAGATGGAGGGAAGCCTCCGACGAGTTAACACTGTATGTGTGGAGCTTTTGCAGGGATCTTTGTTGGATCATAATGTTGACGTCCTCCTACTCCAAATCCTGCAAGATACATATAAGATCTCCAAGGATTCCATCTATGGTGTTTCAGTAAATAATAAAAAAATATTTGAAAGGTCAGTAGAGAAATATATTAGACTAAATAGTGAGAACAAGATTCCTAAGTCTCTTCCTCCTTCTCTTCCTCCTTCTCTTCCTCCTTCTCTTCCTCCTTCTCTTCCTCCTTCTCTTCCTCCTTCTTTTCCTCCTTCTCTTCCTCCTTCTCTTCCAATAATTATCGTGATTCTTTTAAAAATTATTTTTGTTTTCTTTATGTTCCTCGCGATGTTTTAGTATTTAATCAAGTTACTGGATCAGTTCCAGTGTTAAATAGTTTATTCATGCTCTTGGATCTCTTCTATTGTTATACTGAATTTAAGGGTTATATTGTTATATTGAATTAAGCGGGTTTTCGTCAAATTTACAACTCCTACAGTGTATGAGGATGTTGTTCAACGTTATCAAGATCTACATTGTCAGGTGAACCCAACTGTGGCAGTGTGTCTTCGGGATGTGTCCCGCACTTACACATGGGTCAAGATTCGAAACGTCCCTTTCGAAGCTGATGAGCATGCAATCCGTAAGGTTTTCATCAAATTTGGGATGCTTCACCAGACTTATGTAGGTGTATGGAGCCATGGCCCATTTGAAGGTAAACCTGATGGGTCATTTTCAGTAAAAATGTCCATCAAAATGGCCATCTCGTCTTTTGTTCTCCTCGATGTCTACCGTACTCAGGTATATGTGTATTACCCGGGGCAAAGGAAGACGTGTCGGTTATGTCAGTTATGTGACGAGTATGGACACATGGCGTATCAATGTGATCGTCGGCGTTCCCGTCAACAGGGTGAGCAGCATGTGTCATCAGATGCTCTTACACAAGCCCCCGAGTCCATGGTAGGCGAGGGCGTCCGTTCAACACCAACGCCTCAACAGCTTTCTCTTGATGTACCTGTCACTACACCTGATTCACCGTGTGTAACATTGCCCTGTATGGAGACGAGCGTTACTGATGACGGTGTCACAGCGACATCAACTGATGTTTTTCCATCTCGTGAGGTAGAGCTAGACCTCTCTGTATCATTTCCGGAATTGTATGGTGCAGTGGAAGAGTGTGCAGCGCCACCATCCACCCCAGTGGCGTCCGATAATAGCATTGGTAGCCCACCGTCAACGATTGCTACTCTCGACGGACCCACTGTGATAATTACTAGCGTGGACGTCCATGCACACATGACCATGCCCGCCCGCACCGTTGTCGAAGGGAGCTCCCATAAGCGGGTGGCAGGAAATTCAAGTAGTGATGATCATCTGACACCAGGACAACGACCTGGAAAAAGTCGTGGGCCGCGATTGGAGCTAATGGCTTTGAAGACAATGCCAGGGTGGCAAGCCTCCCGCCTGGCTATGTTTGTGGCACAGACTGTGATGTCGCTCAATGTCTAAATGTATTACGAGTGAATGTGTGTGACGAAAGCCAGCAACATTCCAGTGTTTAACTATAAATGTCAATGGTTTACGGGCGACTCATAGGAAAGATGATTTTGAGCAGTGTTTATGTCATTTTAAGCCTGATGTTGTGTTTCTGCAAGAGCACAATTATCAGGATGTGGGTGAATTGAGGATTCAAGGTTATGTTGTGTATGGTGTGAATAGTCCGCGGTTGAAAGGTGGTGTGGCAGTGTTGATACGAGAGAACAGTCCTTTTCGGCTACATCATTGGGAAGTTGGGTCTGACTGTCGCTTAGTGCACATTGACGGGTGGTGGGGTACGATGAGAGTCGGATTCATTAGCGTTTCTGGGCCTGCGGCGAGGGATGTGAGTACCAAAAATTGTTTTTTTCAGGAGACGCTTGTGTATCACTTCCAGTTGCTACCTGCGGTAACTGTCATGGGAGGTGACTGGAACTGCATTACACGACGTCGGAACATGGAACCGCAGGGTAGTGGGTTTTATTCTCAACTTTTGGGTGATATTTTGCAAGGGGTTGCGTTGCGCGACGTGGGAGGTGATGTAGTTGGTGGGATAGATTTTACTTTTGTCCGACAGGGTTATGCGGCTCGACTCGATAGGATCTATTCAGCGCGTGCTATTGACATACAGGGTGTCCAGACATGTGATGAACATTTTACTGATCATCGTGCAGTATTGGTACGTCTCGCCTGGGCTGGTTTGCCACAAGTTGTTCCTCAGTTTTGGAAATTAAATGTTAGTCTTTTAAATGGAGATGAAATTCATGATTTATTTCGCCGGATGGAATAATGGGATGGGTGTTGTAGATATTCTAGTGGTGGGATGTAAGGGGTAAACCCTGTATTAAATCCTTTTTTCGGGCAATGAGTAAAGAGACAATGCAATTACGTTATGGGAAGTTAAATTACATACGGCATCAATTACGTGCGTGTTACGGGCCACGTGCAGAATATCTGGTAACCACCATCGCTGCCCTAAAAGCAGAAATACCGGATTTACAAAATCAGTTATTTCAGGGGACGTGAATTGTGGCAGGAATTGATGAAGTCCTTTGGGAAGACCGACCATCTGCGTATGTTCTACATGAACAAAATCAGCGTCGTCGGGCGTTCAATATAATGGTTTTACGGTGCGAGATGGGGTCGAGTCCTTCCCGTCGGGTACGACGATAATGGATACCGATCGTATGAGTCTTTATGCTGACATAGTTTACCGTGATACATTTAGTGGTAGTCGAGATCATGCTGTTGCCATGGATGTCGTCCAGTCGTGGGTGACTCGTAAATTAATAGAGGATGAACAGCTATATACTATGGGACCTGTTAGTGCTGATGAAATATGGACAACTTTGAGGACATGAAAAAAGGAAAATCGCCGGGGTCAGACAGGTTTCCATGTGAATTTTATTTAGAATTCTGGGGCGAGTTATGTGAGTTTCTTGTTAGGTTATTAAATAGTATGAAAAATCGGGGTTGTTTAAGTAGGTCTCACTGAGAAGGTATTGTGGTTCTTGTTCCGAAAAAAGCCGAATGTACTGATATACATGATTACAGGGCGATTACCCTGTTAAACACTGATTATAAATTATATGCAAAAATTTTGTGCAATCGCCTTAAACCTATCCTAGAGAAGGTTTTACATCCAGGTCAGGCTGGTATCCCAGGACAATCGCTGTATTTAAGCCAAAAGGTACTTGGTGATTTTGTTCGCGGCCACCAAAGTGAAATGGGTAGGGGGGGAGGGATTTTGGCGTTAGATTGGAAGGCTGCGTTTGATAACGTTGTTCATCTAGTGTTGAAAATCATAATGGAGCAGCTCGGTTTTGCACGAACAATTATTAAATGGGTTATGTCATTGTATACTGATGCGAGTTTACGCATCCAGGTAAATGGGAAATTAGGTACGACTGTATCCTTACATCATGGGATTCCCCAGGGGTGCCCGTTATCGCAAATTTTATTTGCTATTTATCAGGAACCATTGTATAGGGCGCTGGCAGCTGGGTGTGAGCTGCATCTATGTAATGGGCAGTGCGGTAGGCCCATCCATATTGTTGGCTATGTTGATGATACAACGCTCATGCTTACAGATGCCGGTAGTTTGTCTGCCGTAAATCGTATTGTGACCACTTTTAGCGAGGCAACGGGTATGATATGTAATAAGGATAAGTCTGGACTATTACTTTTAGGGCCGTGGCAACGATGTCCAGTCTCCGTGGAGAGTCCATGGGTTGTGCGTGAATCTTTGAAAATATGCGGGTTAATTCATGCGGCTAGTAGTACTGAAGGACGTGTACTCAATTCTAGGATGGTGGTTGATAGCGTTATCCGGCATATGGGTTAACTCTCCATCAACGGGTGATAGTTACTAACTCCATCCTATATGCAAAAGTGTGGCATGTTGTGCGTGTATCTTTGTTGTGCCCAAGAGATGAGACACGTTTATTGGTGCATGTGTTTTGGTTTATCTGGGGAAGTCGTTGTTGCTGGTTACGACGCAGTGTGCTTAGTTTAAGTGTTCGCAAGGGGGGTTTGGGATTATTAGATTTTCATGCATCAATGCTTGCTCTTTTTGTCAAGCATACATATGTGCAATACCTGCGAGTGGCAGGTAATCCAGTTAGCGAGACGTATCAATACCTGTGCGAGTGTGTTAAGGGGCGTGATCGCCATATATGCGTAGATATGTTGCACGTGCTTACAGTTGTTTCGAATCCGCGCACGTGTAAATTGCGTATCTTAGTTTGGGCGACTATGGAAGCTGACGTGGCACCGGACTGTAGTCAGTTTCCGTTGTACGCTTGGGCTGATATTTGGAACCGTCCGCTGGATCTTCCATTGCGACCCATAGTTCGTGAAACGGTATATAATTTTTTTCATAACATCTTGCCGTCCGGGTCCGTTTTGTGTACACGGCGGTTACACGATATTCCATCCTGTAGCGATTATGGGAAAGAAGAAACTGTTTTTCATGCGATTTTTTTTTTGTGAGCGGTTAGAAGCCGTGCGCTGCTGGCTCGGTAGACTTATTAGGTGGGTGGGTGGGGGGGTTGTTTGTCTCCCTTACGTGTCCTTAGTTTAGACGTGGGGGGGGGTCCCGGATGATGTTGAAAGGGCATTGGGGGTGTTAGTATCAGATTTTATTCATACATCTTGGGTGCTCCTGACAGCTGGAACAATTGAGAGGGTACACGGTATTATAGCAGTCATGTATCGAAGCAAGTGTAGGAACAAGCTGTTGTTTGGGAATCGTTGGGAGCGTAGTTTTCCGTATACCTACCGTAGTTTCCGTGTTCTGGATTTATGGAATTTGTACGACGTAAAAACGTAAAAGGACTGGTCTCTCGTATGTGTTTTGCGTGCGTGGTTTGGTGTGAGAGTAATAAGTAAGGTTGTGTTTGGTGTGAGAGTAATAAGTAAGGTTGTGTTTGGTGTGAGAGTAATAAGTAAGGTTGTGTTTGGTGTGAGAGTAATAAGTAAGGTTGTGTTTGGTGTGAGAGTAATAAGTAAGGTTGTGTTTGGTGTGAGAGTAATAAGTAAGGTTGTGTTTGGTGTGAGAGTAATAAGTAAGGTTGTGTTTGGTGTGAGAGTAATAAGTAAGGTTGTGTTTGGTGTGAGAGTAATAAGTAAGGTTGTGTTTGGTGTGAGAGTAATAAGTAAGGTTGTGTTTGGTGTGAGAGTAATAAGTAAGGTTGTGTTTGGTGTGAGAGTAATAAGTAAGGTTGTGTTTGGTGTGAGAGTAATAAGTAAGGTTGTGTTTGGTGTGAGAGTAATAAGTAAGGTTGTGTTTGGTGTGAGAGTAATAAGTAAGGTTGTGTTTGGTGTGAGAGTAATAAGTAAGGTTGTGTTTGGTGTGAGAGTAATAAGTAAGGTTGTGTTTGGTGTGAGAGTAATAAGTAAGGTTGTGTTTGGTGTGAGAGTAATAAGTAAGGTTGTGTTTGGTGTGAGAGTAATAAGTAAGGTTGTGTTTGGTGTGAGAGTAATAAGTAAGGTTGTGTTTGGTGTGAGAGTAATAAGTAAGGTTGTGTTTGGTGTGAGAGTAATAAGTAAGGTTGTGTTTGGTGTGAGAGTAATAAGTAAGGTTGTGTTTGGTGTGAGAGTAATAAGTAAGGTTGTGTTTGGTGTGAGAGTAATAAGTAAGGTTGTGTTTGGTGTGAGAGTAATAAGTAAGGTTGTGTTTGGTGTGAGAGTAATAAGTAAGGTTGTGTTTGGTGTGAGAGTAATAAGTAAGGTTGTGTTTGGTGTGAGAGTAATAAGTAAGGTTGTGTTTGGTGTGAGAGTAATAAGTAAGGTTGTGTTTGGTGTGAGAGAAAGTGTAAGGAAGGTATAATAGAACATTATTTAGATTGTTTTTATTATCCTTGAACTCACAGTACAGTTTTCATGTGTCAGACCGTGACTTTTAAATCTCCATCAAACAAATGTACTATTGCTATATAGTATTGTAACTATTATGGGTTACAGGTCACGGTATAGTTTGGAATAAATTTATGAACATCATATGTATATGATGTGTAAATAAAAGTCAGTTATTATTTATTGGTTGTAACATGTCTTAACGAGATCAATAATTACATCATTACCTAATGTTTTAATTAATGTGGATTGATTTGTCTAGTCACTTGACAGTGGACATAGTTTCACTTGTATGGAGTTTGAAGGATAATTTTGTTTTGTATTATCATTGTCGTGTCAAGTCCACTTAGTTGGAAACTGTTTCCTATATTATGGTTGTTGTTCAGTATATATATAATGCCATTATTGCAGATGAGTTTAGTTTTAAATTTACTGGGCTCCTGAGTATTAGTTTGTTCTTATTAGTATTGTCAAAGTTAGATAAGTTTTCCCCGACCTATCTATGTATTATATGGATATCAGTTATCGTATTATCGTTTAATGTGTTATTTATTATTTCATGTACAGTTTAAATAAAATATATATGTGGTTGTGTATGTATCTATAAGTATATGTATGTGTGAATGTATATGTATATATGAATGTATAAGTGTATATATATATATATATATATATATATATATATATATATATATATATATATATATATATATATATATATATATATATATATATATATATATGTGTGTGTGTGTGTGTGTGTGTGTGTGTGTGCGTGTATGTGTATGTATGTGTGTATATGTATGTGTATGTATGTGTATATGTATATATGTGTGTATGTATATACATGTATATATGTGTATGTGTATATATATGTATATGTGTGTATGATGTGCGTGTGTATATGTCCTACCTATGTATTATATATATACCTCTTGATGGTTTGTTTTCTGTGTTAATTATTATTCCATGTACCGAAATGTTTTTAATAAAATATATATATATATATATATGAAAAAAACTAACATTTACTGATTTTTCGCATCATTATGCGTGTGCGTGTGCGAGGACTGTTAGTGTGTGTGTGCGTACTGGGATTGTGTTAGTTTTGTAAACGGGTGTATGTATGTAATGTATATATAGTACTTATGCATGTAAAGAATTAAAAAGTCACAATAACGGGTGTATGTATGTTAGCCGGTGAATATCTGGCAACATTTAGGTTAAAGAGCATATGTGTTTTGCGATGAATATAAATTCTTACCCTGACATGAGATTTTTAACCCCAGAAAGGGGTATTAAAAAATTAACAATAACTTCCAATCTCTCCCGCTTATCCTCTTCTTGTATATAAATTCAACAATTTGCCTATTAAGGACATAGAGTTCCAAATCTTTAAATTAGATAATTTAAATGTAATTTTTTCTTTAAGATTATAACTTTTCTCAATTTTCTTCCTAAATACCTTTCATTTATTAAGAAAAAAATTAATCTTATAAAATTTAATATTTTCTTAAAAGTTTTTAAAGCACAAATGTTTTGATATTCTTTGTTGCTGTGGGTTACTTATGAATGTTTAAGTTTGTGCAGAAAGACAGTGTAATTCTTGTTCATTGGTAAGTAAGTAAGTAAGTTTATTCAGGTATACACAAATACAGTTACATAGAATTATCATACATGGCAGCATGTGTAGAGAACCTAGGATAACCCAAAAAAGTCAGACAGAGTGACTTATTTCCATTGGGGTTTATAGCAACTTACTCAATGAACGAGTTTTTTTTTTTATATTTTATTTAAAACAGTGCGATACAAATAGCAGAAATATATTAAAAGATACACGACAAAAGCTTACTGCACTAGAATTTCACTTAACCCGAAACCTAATATTGATACCATACTGCACAGTGGTAATACACACACACCCAACACACTGTATATTACAATGGTAATACACTCTCACACACAACACACCGTATATTACAGTGAATATACACTCACACTCAACACTATACATTACAGTGATATTGTTTTATTTGTTAAAGAACATCTCTAACAAGGTTACTTATACAAAACATCAAACACTGGAAATTATAAAGATTGTACAATAAAAGAAGAGATATAAAAAAAAAACTAAACACGCACAATGACACACATACACAAGCACACATAGGTGAGGTTTCTGCCTGTCAACACACACGTATGTGAGACTAAATCTAAGATCTCAGGTGCTTAACAGAGCACCACGATACTCAAACATTAATTTAGGCGATTATCACAAGATCTTAACATACATAGGTATTTAGGATACAAAGAAGGAAACGGGATAATACTAAAAGTCACAATAAAAACATCCAATATAACAAAACAAAACTACGATGTGAAATTTTACATCTCAGCGGAACTAAGAAAAAATGATGCAAGTAGTTACATGTAATATAATATTACTGAAAAGCACACTGTAACACAGCATAAAATATAACAAAATAAGAACCAGTAGCTTATGCTAGGAAAAACTTTTTTTTTTTTTTTTTTTTTTTTTTTATAAACATTACACTTGAATCAAAATCATTAAAGACACCTATAACATATTTGAGTCATTGAAAATTTTCATCATAAAGTCCTTGAAATGATTTATGCATGATAAATGATAATATGCAATCGTAGTACAACACATTTCTAAATGATAACTTTTTAGTTCCTGAAACCCTCGGGGCAATAACCATATTGCCCATAGATATCAAAACTCAATTATACATCCTTATAAACAGCACTCCATGCTCACACCCAAGTCTAGGAAAATAGCCCGTTGTGTCCCCTTACCCATTTTGCAAATCCCATAAATCCCTTAATGTGAAATTTCGATAACCCTCACTAAAATCTCTCTCCCATCTCCCTCCATACACCCCTTTATTCCTACACTGTGTCCTATAAAAAGTTGCTGCCAACGCATTAATTCTTGCACGCACGTCCGCCTCCCTCATAGCCCACATCATGTATATATAATCCGTAATCATATACCCAATCGCATTCTCAACCCTTTTATTCACCCCAGTTATATCTAAACTTAAAACCCTCAAGACCTGCAAACCCCCTCCCCCCACTAACCTTAAAACCTTACCCATCCAAACCCTTATAAGTTCAATACAATCGCAAAAATACACCGTATGATAAATAGTCGCCAATCCTCCACAATCCTTGCATTCCCCATCCTCTCGTATTCTCTTATAGAATAAAACCATTCCTGACGGCAATATTCCATGTAAAAATCTATACATAACTTCTCTGACTTTAGGTTTTAAACGCAATTTGTTTAAACGCCCCCAAATATTACGCCAATCATACATCGGATATACTCCTTCTACCGCCGCTACCAAAGCCTTACCATCTGCCCTATCAAGATTTCTCAATTTAATATGTAAAGGATCCCTCACGTTTATAAATACCCGTAACATTGCCTCACCTATCATGAACTCCCTACCCCCCCACCACCGTCGCATATCCTGATGTATTCTATGAAGACCGTCTCCTTTCACCCCTCCCTCCCGCTTATAACTATGTTTTAAATACATACTTATTATCCTCTTTTCGACATCTATAAGACCCAGCCCTCCACGGCCAACCGGGAGTGTGACAACCGCTCTACTTAACCATTCGCTCCCTGTTCCCCAAATGAATCTAAAAACACTTTTTTGTAGCCTTTTTAACTCACAACGAAGTATCGGAAATATTACCGTAACATGCCATAGTTTACTATATAATAGCACATTCGTTGTAATCACCCTTTGTTGCAAACTTAAATTAGCAGCTCTTAAACCACTGAGGCGCTTCAGAACACTGTCAACGATACGCACAGAATTTATTTGCTGTGCTAACTTGAAATCATTTACATAAACGATCCCACATATCTTTATTTGGTCCACCCTTTTCCACCTTTCAGCAACCATTCCGTCCTCACGTGACCCTTTTCCAAGATTCATATACTTTGTTTTCCCCATGTTGATCGTCATGCCAGTAGCCTTTTCAAAAACTTTCACTAACGTTTCTACCCGAATCAAATCCATGTTTTCTCTCACCAAAATCGTCGTATCGTCGACATATCCAACAATGCCCGCTCCCCCATCCCTTACATTACCCATCCCCTTTGCTTCCAATAAAACCCTTATCCCTCTATAAAAGGGATCTTGAAAACAAGCAAAAAAAATTTGTGAAAGGGGACAACCTTGACGCAAACCCCTTCCCATCTGAATTCGATCTCCCAACCTCCCATTCACCTGCACACGCAAGGTTGCCTCCTGATACATTAATTTGGCCCATGATATAATTTCCGCACCAAACCCCTGCCATCTCATGATCTTCCATAACGTCTCCCGTTCCACACTATCATATGCCGCCTCCCAATCTATAGCCAATACCCCCCCCTTTCCTAATCTTACTCTTTCTTCAATAAAACTTCTAATCATACCGTGACCTTCATACATAGACCTGCCCGGCACCCCATATTGTCCCTTGTCAATCACTCTGCCCAGGACTTTTTTTATTCTGTTAGCCAAGATCCTTCCAAAAATTTTATAGTCACCACATAATAACGAGATTGCACGATAATCTTTAACCGTTAATGGCTCGCCTTTAGGAACTAGGACGACCACAGCCAACCTTTGTTGTTCCCCTAAAACCCCATCCCGCTTCATTATATTGAATAAACGTACCAAAAACCCCTTTAAAACGTTCCAATTTTGAAGATAAAAGTCGCTGGGCAACCCATCAATTCCTGGCGCCTTACCCAATTGCGCCCCAGATAAAGCCTCCCAAGTCTCACACTCCGTTATCGGCCCTCCCAACATCAAACGATCATGCTCCTCCAGCTCACACTGCACAAACCTACCGATTGACTGCAATGCAATTTCACTTATTCCAACACTTTGCGTTTTCAATTTAACCCATGCATCTATATACCCACTCATACCCTCCGTCGTCGTCAACTCCTGATTCACTCTATACCCCTGCATACCTACCTGAACATTCAACCCCATTAACTCCATTGCTTTGCGACGTCTGTGTTGATTCCTCAACACACACGCCGACGGCCGATCTCCCCACAAAACCTCTTCGATTCCACCCTTAAGCCTTTCCCCATCAAACCTTTCGTTTTGTAAATTTCGTAGTTGCTCCTTAATTCTTTCAATTTCTATAACAGGATAATTAGCATTCGCTTGTACATAGCAGTCGCGCAACTGCCCCTCTAAATATCGTTGGAAACCGTATTGTAACTGACTATATCTCACTCCTTGACTAATATAATATTCCTTAATTCGCTTTTTGGCTATCGTTTCCCACCAATTAACCAAATCCACATCTCTAGGTGCTTCAACCACAAGGCGTTCCCACATATGCCCAAAAGACAAAAGACTTTCCTCCCTCTTCAATAACTTTACATTTAATTTCCAAAAAGATGGACCCCTTCTAGGCACACCCTCAATATCTACATCCATTACAACTCCTCTATGATCCGAAAAAACCACATTTATCACATTCACTCTCCGCACTGTAACCGCACTAGACACGTACATTCTATCCAATCTCGCCGCATAATCTCGTCTAATAAAAGTATGCTCCACCATGCCACCCCCCCCACACACATCCATTAAACCCACACTCGTCAATAAATCTCCCAGGAATCCCAAGCAACAACCTGCTCCTCGAGGCTCCACATCTTTTCGTCGTATTACACAATTCCAGTCGCCCCCTATTATCGCTACATTTGGTAAACTACGTAGATAATATACTAATACATCTTGTACAAAATGAGTTTTAAGTCATACATCTCCCTCGGCCGGCCCATATACACATACAAAACTTATGTGTGCTCTACCCCATAAACCATCCACCCTAATCACTCTCCCCTCCCCCCTTTCACTATGGCGTACTACAAACGGGCTATTTTCCTTTACCAGAATGGCGACGCCTCCTTTTAACCTCGTCGCATATTCCATATACACATCATAACCATCCATTTCTAACTCATATCCAATTCTGTAATTGTGTTCTTGGATAAATACCACATCCACATCTAGACGCACCAAAAATTCATTAAACCACTTTCGCTTCCGCTCAGATCTCAAACCGTTAATATTTATTGTCAAAACCTTAAAGTCAATTAATGGGGTTTTCCTTTCGTTCTAGGTATAGACTTTTCACTTATACATTTTACACCACCTCTATCCCTCCCCCCTTTTTTGGGAACCACCTTGATAAACCCTTGTTTCGTGGATTCTCTGTTCCCTGTCCTCTGTACATCCGCCCAAGACTTTTTTCCTGGCCTTTGGGCAGGAGTAAGCACGTCGTCTGAGTCTGATGGGGTCGCAGTTCGCTTTCGCGTCCTACCCTCCACCTGCATTGGGATTTCTTTAGTACTATCGTGATGCACCTCCACTTCTGCTACATTTACCGTCATACCATGCGACACACTAGACTCAATGCTTCCATCCGTCGCCTCACCATGATGTTCAACCGATCCCAAAATTGCACCTGGATCCTCCACATGGTTGACGATCGACTCGTCTAACAAAACATCCAGTGCCTTCACTAAAGACGCCGCTACATCCTCTTCCCCCATAGTGGGCAGAGTCTCTTCCAATACTTTATTTATGTCCAGTGACGGTGATTCTTCTCGCTGTTTTGCATCCTCCAAAGCATTCTCCTGCGCTTTTTCTACCTCTTCACTCCAAGATGTCCGTTGTCGAGACGGGTGAGCATAAGACTGTTCTCGTCCCTCAACTTCCTCGACTTCTTCCGGTTGTTGCTGTTGCGATATTTGGAGATTCCCACGACGCTTACCACACTGTGCCGCTATGTGGTCATACGACCCACACAGCCGACACGTACGACGTTGCCCCGCATATGTCACATATACTTGAGTTCGAAATGCTTGCAGCATAATATAGGACGGTATGGGGTGGCGTAAGGTCATTTTGACTGAATATGTTCCCTCCAAACTTCCAGCATAAGGTCCAGCGGCCCACCGACCTGCAGAGGCCATATGAACCGTACCATAATTACGTAGTTCATCTTTTATAACAAAATCAGTCGCTTCAAAAGGCACATTCTTGATTTTTACCCATGTGTAGTATCTTGATACATCATGAAGACGTACTGATACAGCTGAATTGACGGCTATAATGGTCTCTTGATACTTATCCACCACTGCTTCGTAGACATTTGCTGACGTCATTTTAACGAAAATCCGTGTCGTCCCATTAAGTGCTACACCACATATCTCTTCATTTGCGATACCGTAGGTATCACGGATAATCGCCGGTAGTAACAAATCCATCGTGGCTCCCGTGACAGCCCCACGGGTCAACTCAACGCAAACAGTGTTGATGCGCCTGTTGCTATGCAGCGCCATGTTGGAAAATGAGCAGCACACGTCCTCACTACTCAATGACTGTTGACGAACTGGTGTAGCTCGCCTGAAACAGCAGAGGGGTGCAGAGCACAACCGCACTCTACCGTGGTCAGGCAGCGAATGTCAATGAACGAGTTATTATGGGGCAGTGTGGCAACAGGAGGATCAACAGTTAGTTTTTTTTTTTTATATTTTATTTAAAACCAATACAGTTTAACATAAAAATAAAGAAACAGTATGGAACCTAATCAAATTAACTGACAAACGGATTGTACCTACATGCTCGCAAGATATTACAACAAAAACTTACATCAAGAACATAACTAAAAACAAAATTACATGTCACAGGGTCATGAATTGACATATATACAAAACCTTGCATATATATAAATTGTACATATAAATGACATCTGACAAAGGTTCAATACACTTGAACATAAAATATACAAAGAAGTTATATCAGTTAAATCCCATCCTTCACATTAATCAAATAACCAAAACCTAACATCATAATCTGACTAGATAATCTACATACTATCCCTAACAATACAGCTGAACATATCCCAACATACAAATAAACAGAAAAAAAATACAGCTTAGAACACAATAACAAGCTCTATACTGTTACAATACACCCATATACAAATTTCAGACAAATGGACTACGTCACTAAACTGTCTAGATATGTCTGTATACCATACAGACTAAAACTTAACATAATTATTAGCTGCCTGACCACGGTCGAGTGAGGTTGTGCGCTGCACCCCTCTGCTGTTTCAGGCGAGCTACCTTGTATCAACATGGCGCTGAGTGTGAGGAGGCGCGTAAATACCATTGGTATTGAGCTGCTTCGTGGGGCGATTTCACCCTCTTCAGTGCAAGTCTTACTCCCAACAATCATTAGGGAGACCTATGGAATCCAGGACGATGAGGTGTATGGTGTAGCCCTGAATGGGGCTTATAGAATCTTCGTCAAATTGAATTCCACGTCCGTGTATGAGTCTTTGGTGACGAGATTCCAAGACGTGAGTCTTGACGCTACTCCAGCTGTGAAGGTGCGTTTGATCGACGTATCTCGCCACTTTACGTGGGTTAAGATACGTAATGTCCCATTTGAGGCAGATGAGGCTGACGTAAGGAGTGTTTTTGAGACATATGGGACCGTACATCTGGCACAAAAGGGCAAGTGGACGGCAGGTGCTTACATGGGACGTCCGGAGGGTACCTTTTCCCTGAAGATGACTCTGAGACATCCCATACCGTCTTACGTCGTGTTGGAGGACTTCAGGACGCAAGTTATGGTATCGTATGCCGGACAGAGACGTACGTGCAGAATATGTGGGGCGTACGACCATATGGCGGCAGAGTGCGTGAAGCTGAGGAGGGCGCCAGCGCAAACTGGTGAAGCACCAGTTACCAGCGTGATAGCTGTTGAGAGCCCAGTGCGAAAGCAAGGGCCTGGGCGCTTGTGGAGTGAAGAGGTGGAGGATTCCAAAGAGGAGACTGGCATGTGTGAGGTAAGCTGTGATGTAAAAGGATCTGTTACTACACAAAGGAAAAGTACAGAAGTGCAAGTGCAGGAGGAGGTGCAGGCTCTAGAGGAAGAGCTTCAGGAAGTGTTAAGGACATTGACACCGCCTGCAGAGGATGTTGTTCCTGAGCTGGTGAGAGGCACGGCGTTGCCTGTAGAGGAATGTAAGGATAAAAAACATAGCAGGGTTGACGGGCCAACTAGTAAGAGAGAGTTGTCGCCGTGTGCTGTGGAACGGGGCGTGGTGGAGGTTGAGGTTCATCGTGAGGGAACCTCAGAAGATAACATGGATGTAGAGGGCATCACGAGGAAGAGAGCGGCGGCGTCAGACTCAGATGATGTCCTGACGCCGGCGCAGAGGTCTGGGAGGAAGGAAGAGCACTGTCGAAGTAGTCATGATAAGAGGCATCGCAAAAAAGGGGGGGGGGTTGATGGTGTGAAGCCTTGTGCTGGCTCTGGGGCAGGAGGCCCTGGGATGAATGAAGAGAGGAGGAAGGGTTGGAAACTATAAAGAGGCCTTAGGTGTATGACTGTGAACGTCAATGGATTGTGTAATAGTGTGAAGAAGGAATGGTTTCGAATGTTTCTGTATAAATATAGGGTGGATGTAGTGTTCCTGCAAGAACACAATTTCAAGGAGGGAAGAGTGCTCGAGGTGGAGGGGTTTCAGGTTATGACTCTGCCATCTGCACGTCTGAAAGGTGGTGTGGGGATATTGATCAGGGAGGCGAGCCCGTTTGTGTTGCTAAGAAGTGAGGGGGGAGGGGGGGGGAAGAATATTGCGCGTGGATGGGTGGTGGATGGGGCAGAGGGTTTCTTTTGTAAGTGTGTATGCACCAGCAGAAAATGATGTGAGGGTAAAAAGGGATTTTGTATGTGAAGAACTAGTTTTCTTCTTACGTGGGTTACCTACAGTGGCCGTCGTTGGTGGAGACTGGAACTGCGTTATTAGGAGGGCTGACGTGGAACCAAAAGGGGCGGGGCACGTGTCGGCGGCCTTGCGAGATCTTTTGAGAGATATTCAGTTGCGGGATGCGGTTGGAGGAGGGGCGTGGGAGGTAGAACACACTTTTGTAAGACGGGGTTACGCTGCTAGGTTGGATAGGCTGTATATATCTCAAGGGGTTGGGTTGACATTTTTCCGTACAATAGAAGTAGCTTATTCGGATCATCGGGCGGTAGTAGCAGAGGTGGCGTGGGAGTCACTAGCAGGTATATCTAGGGGTTATTGGAAATTAAATACAAGTGTGTTAGGTGATGAGGAGGGGATAGAGGGATTTGCAACGCTGTGGGAGGGGTTAAGTGCAGAGATAAATGGGGTAGAGGATGTGGTGATGTGGTGGGATGGTGTGGCTAAAGAACGGATTAAGCAATATTACGTAAAGGAAGGGAAACGTATCAATTCTTTAAAATATGGGCTTGCTAACTATTTGGAGGATAGATTACGGGGTTGCTATGCGAGGGGGGTGGTGGCGGGCAATTATCCCATGGATGATATTATGGCAATTAAAGGGAGACTGCATGAGGTACAGGATGAGAGGTTCCAAGCGGTGCGGGTACAGGCGGGGGTGGAAGAGGTGTTATGGGGCGATAGACCTTCATCGTGCGTATTGCGTAGGCAGAAACAAAGACAGCAGGCAATGACTATTCCATGGTTGGAGGTTCATGAGTCGATAGGAGGGTACAGGGAGGGGCAGGTCATACAAGCTACGGAAGGAATGGGGGCGTTTGCTGACAAGTGGTATGAGAAGTACTGGCAACGAGAAGGGGTAGAGGATGGGGTTTTAGAACAGGTGTGTGGGAGTGTGGTATGTCAGTTGCGTAACAGTGATAGGGAAGCACTGGGTGGGGAAATAACTGAGGGAGAAATATGGAGGGCTTTAAGTGGAATGCGAAAGGGCAAAGCACCGGGAATTGATGGACTCCCGGCAGAGTTTTATCAGCAGCATTGGGAATTAATGAGGCGTTTTTTGGTTAGGTTATTAAATTGCATGAAGGAGAGAGGTGAGCTGGGTGAGAAGCAGGCAACGGCTGTCGTTGTATTGGTACCGAAAGGTAAGGGGCAGCATACGCTTCGGGATTATCGGGCGATCTCGTTGTTATGTGCAGATTATAAATTGTTTGCGAAGATTTTGGGAAATCGGGTCAAGTGTGTGGTGGGGCGGGTAGTATCAAAAACTCAGTTTGGTTTGCCAGGGAGGTCCATGGTGGAGGGGCATGGGTTACTTAGGGATTTCGTGGAGGCAAAAGGGGGGGGAGGGAGGGAGGTTTGGTGGCGCTCGATTGGCAAGGGGCATACGATAGAGTGGATAGGAAAGCATTAAAAGCCATCCTCAGGGGTCAGGGGTTTGGGGATGAAATAGTGGGTTGGGTTGAGGCGTTGTATGGAGGTGCAATAGCGAGGGTACAGATTAATGGTCGATTGGGTGAGAAGATTGTAATGGGTAGGGGAATTAGGCAGGGGTGTCCTATGTCACAATTATTGTTTGCGTGCATACAGGACCCCTTTTATAGATTGGTGGAGCAGCGTATGTGTCACGTAGAGGGACCAGGGTGTGAGGTTGCGAGGGTTTGGCCAGTTTTAATTGGGTATGTGGATGATACAACTGTTCTGATCAGGGAGGGGATGTCAATGGACACATTAGACGGGGTAGTAAAAATGTTCGCAGGGGCAACTGGTATGAGGGTAAATTCAGATAAATCCATGGTTATGGGGTTAGGGGCTTGGGCCGGTAGGGTTGATTGGGGTAGTGCAGTTGTGGGGAGGCAGGTGAATTCGTTACAAATTTGCGGTCTGATTTATGCAGACGATCTAACTGTGGCACACACGGAAAACTCAATTAGGATGGTAGAAAGGATTCAGGGACGATTGGGTGCATTGCGACCTTATCATTTGACCCTTGTGCAGCGTGCCATTGCTATTAATATCTTACTGTATAGCAAAGTATGGCACGTGGCAGCCGTGTTCCCATTAACTGGGCCAGCAATAACGAACATACTTAGGAAGGTTTTTAAATTCTTGTGGGGTTCGAGCTGTGATTGGATTAAAAGGGATGTGGTAATGTTACCTGTAAGTAAGGGGGGGCTGGGATTGCTGGACTTAAAGTGGAGGGTCAAATGTGTCTTCATTAAAAGGGAGGTGATGAGGGAAAGTGTGGGTGGGGGGGGGTTTGGCCAGGATCCATAACAGATTGCAACGGATGTATACAGGAGTTGAGTTGCATGAGTGTGAAACTGTGTTGAGGGCTCTGGCGTGGGATCGAGAGCCAGCAAAGGTTAAAATAGGTAGGTTGTGTAGATTGTTAGCCGGGAGGGTTGTAGCGCCTGTAGAGGGAATTTTCCCCATGTATGCATGGGGAAGTATATGGAATAGGTTGAGTAGGATGAGGTTGCAACCTCGTGTTCGGGATGTCATGTATCGTTTTCTGCACGGCATTTTACCGTCGGGTGTGGTTCTACGGGATAGACGCGTCGTTGACGGGGGGGAGTGTGGGATATGTGGTGGGGAGGAGTCGGCTTTTCATGTAGTATATTTTTGTGATGGAATGAGGAGTGTCAAGGGGTGGTTAAGTAGGGTGATAAATAGGATAGGAGGTAAAGGAATTTCTGTATTGAGAGCATTAAGTCTCGACGTGGGGGGTTGGGAGGAAAGTGTAATCAGAGCTGTGGGATACATTATGGCAGATTATATCTATATAGTGTGGGGATTGCGGGGGAAACAGGTTACTGAGGTGAAGAGGAGGGTGTTAGCGATAACGTTCTATAAAACGGTATGCAGAAATAAGGAAATTTATGGGAGGAGGTGGGTGAAGGATTTTTCAGAGGGATATAGGCAACTTACGTTACAGGTTTTATTAGACTTGTAATATACGAGGGAGGGGAGGGTACGATTGGAAAGTGTTGCTGGGGTAGGGAAGTCATGGGTGAAAACAGGGTCGCCTCCCTGGTAATGGATGACAACAAATGTTTGCGTGAGTGTTGGATGAATGATGCGTGAGTGAATATGTGAACCACGGGTGCTGGCACCTGTGGAGCTGGCCAGTTTTTTGTGTGACATGGACCATACACTATTCATATAGTACTCCTGTTCCTTCAAGGTAGTAGTGATGATGGATAAGGTATTCAAGGGGGGGGGGGTTGCCTACATCACTGTGCATAGCGAGGGTAGGGCAGCATATTGATTGGAAGTGATGGACAGTTGCTTGTCCAGTGTGTTAGTATTATGTGTAGATAATACGCATATTATTGTATGTAGCGAGATGGGACTACATGCAAGTTGGACTTGTACTATGAGAATTATTCTCTAACGCCTGATATGTGAAGGCTGATTGATCAACTGTGATCCATTCAAATTAGATTTATTATTATGTTATCTATGTACATAGCAGTCTTAAGTCATATTATTATGTTGTTATCTATGTACATAGCAGTCTTAAGTCATATGATGTGAGGTGCAGTTGTCACAAAAATTTTGTTTTGTTTTGTCTGTGTTAGGGAAGTATGTGGAATTTTTTGTGTGTAGCCGCTACATGGCTGGGGTTTATACTTTATACCTTTGTATTCTGTGATGTTTTTCATAATATACAGTCTTATTTATATACTATGTTGCATGAATAGGGTTTACATGCTAAGACTGCACATAAGTTGCCTTTGAGAGTTGACATTCAATATTGCAACCTTCTTAGAAAATTAAGCTTTTGGGGTTTTCTTTCACCAGGTTGAGGTGTCATTGTGTTAAGTAATGACATGTATCCCATTTCATTGTTATTAATATTTTGTGTCTAAGATGTTACTGCATCACTCATGATAGTGTAATTCCTATGTATCCTTTAATGTTAAGTTAAGATGCAGTCAGGTTGGTGATGGTTATATTTTGCGGGAGGTGGGGGGTGAACTTGTGTCAAAAGTTTCAGCCTTCACAGGTATATAACTCTGGTATAACTGGGTGTATATGGTGTGTGGTATTAGGGTGTCAGAACACTTCGTCTGTTGTAATCATTTTTGTAAGGGTGAATTGGGAATTTGTGATTTAACTCATTATGTGTACCTTTTAATATAATTTCCACCTTGTATTGTAATGTTTTAAATAAAATATAAAAAAAAAAAAAAAAAAAAATATAATCTAAAGCTCTTATGACACCCTCGTCTAACCCACCCATATCTAGACTTAGAGCACGCAAAACCGACACCCCACGGCCCCCCACCCTCTGTACCAACCTACTTAACCAGCACCTAACCTCCTCTAGCCCTTCACAAAAGTAAACTACATGGAACGCTGTCTCATCCCCTCCACAGATACCACACCCCCCACCCTCTACAACCTGTCTGTTTCGTAATATCTCACCAGACGGAAGGATCCCATGCAGAAAACGAAACATCACCTCACGCGCCCGAGGTTTTAACTTCAATTTACTAAATCTAAACCAAATACTCTTCCACGCATACATGGGAAACAAACCCTCAACTGGGACAACGCACCTACCTACAAGTAACCTACACAAAACCCTTATACGAACCTCTCTCAGTTCCCTAACCAACATCACAGCCCTCAAAACTATTTCACATTCCCTCAACTCCATTCCTCGATACCACATACCCAGCCTGTCGTGTATCCTTCCCAAACGCCCCGCGTTCACACCCTCACGCAACACTTCCCATTTAATAAACACACATTTAGCCCTCCGTCTCAAATCCAACAACCCCAACCCACCCTGACTTACAGGTAACATTACAACCTCCCTCCGTAACCAATCACAACGTGAACCCCATAAAAATTTGTACACCCGTCTTAGTATCCCCGCAATCGCTGTCCCTGTAATTGGGAACACAGCTGCAACATACCAAACCTTACTATACAATAAAATGTTCACGACTATCACTCGCTGTATCAGAGTTAGGTGCTGGGGTCTCAGAACACCTAGACGCCCCACGATCCTTTCCAATAACCTATCCGAATTTTCCTCCCGCGCCGCAACCATGTCATCCCTATAAATAATACCACAAATCTTTAAAGACACCGCCCATTCTTTAACAACATTACATCTCCCCCCCACACCCCCCACCCAAGAACCCAACCCCATGCACCTTGACTTCGCACTATTTACCTGCATACCCGTGGCACTTCCAAATAATTGCACCACCTCGTCCAACACTCTCATTGACATCCCTGCACGAATGAGAACAGTGGTGTCGTCAACATATCCAATTAACCCCGGCCAGGCCCTCCCACCCCCCACACTTCCCTCACATGGCGTACATAAGCTACGGTCAACCATTCTATAAAAGGGGTCCTGGAAACACGCAAACAATATTTGGGACATGGGGCATCCCTGTCTAAGGCCTCTTCCCATTGCAATTTCCCTCCCCATACACCCATTAATCTGTATCCTCATTTTCGCTCCCTTGTACAACGTATTTACCCACTCGACTATTTCCTCCCCAAAACCCTGTCTCCTAAGTATAACCTGCAAGGCTCCCCTTTCCACTCTATCATATGCTCCCTGCCAGTCTAGAGCCAACAAAGCCGCCCCTCCACCCCCACCCTTAGCTTCCACAAAACTTCTCAGTATCCCATGTCCTTCAATCATCGACCTTCCCGGCAACCCGAACTGAGATTTTGACACCACCCTCTCCACTACACATTTGAACCTATTACCTAAAATTTTTGCAAACACCTTATAGTCTGCACACATCAGTGATATGGCTCGGTACTCCCGAAGGGTGGGCTGCCCCTTGACCTTCGGGACCAACACTACTACTGCTGTTTCCTGCTTCTCCCCCAACTTACCCTTCTCCTTCATACTATTAAATAACCTAACTATAAATTCCTTTATCAATGCCCAATGTTGTAAATAAAATTCTACCGGGAGACCATCAATACCGGGAGCTTTCCCCTTCCTCATTCCCCTTAACGCATTCTCTATTTCCTCTGCCGTAATCGTCCCACCTAAAGCCTTTCGATCACTATTTCCTAAATTACACGTCACATACGTACACACCTTGTCCAATGCCCCGTCACCCACCCCCCCACTGTTCCAGTACTTCTCGTACCAAGCCTCCGCATACGCACACATCCCCTTCGTGGTTCGTATCTCCTGCCCTACTCTATAATTCCCAACCATCTCCGTTACCTCTAAACATGGTATAGCCGTCAGCGCCTGCCTTTGCTTTTGATGCCACAAAACACACGCTGACGGCTTGTCGCCCCAAAGCACTTCCTCCACCCCTGCCTGCATCCTTACAGCTTGAAACCTTTCATTTTGCAACACCCTCAACCTCCCCTTTATTTCAGCTATTTCATCCATAGGAAAATTATTCCCACCCACCCCCCTCCCATAGCAACCTCTTAACCTATCCTCTAAATAGTTAGCCAGTCCATATTTTAAATTATTAATACGTTTTCCTTCTCTCACATAAAACTTTCTAATCCTTTCCTTTGCGACACTATCCCACCATGTCACAATGTCATCCACTCCCTGTTCTTCCACACTAAGCTCCCTCCATAGGACTGAAAACCCCTCCTCATCACCTAACACACTTATATTTAATTTCCAATAACTTCTATATATGTCCGCGAGCGTCCCCCACCCAACCTCCACCACCACTGCCCTATGATCTGACATTGTAGCCTCAACAGTACTGAAAGATTTCACGTCCACTCCCTGAGAAAGGTACACTCTATCTAGTCTCGCAGCATAACCACTCCTAACAAACGTATATTCAGTCTCCCACACCGCTCCCCCAAAGGCATCACGTAACCTAACATCCCTTAATAAATCCCTAAGAGCCACAGACATATATCCAGCCCCTCTTGGGTCCACATCAGCCACCCTGATTACACTATTCCAGTCCCCACCAACTATCGCCACCTCTGGCAGTGCACTTAGGAAAAACACAAGATCCTCACACACAAAATCATTCTTTACCTTTATGTTATTTTCTGCCGGCGCATACACACTCACAAAAGACACACGCTTACCCATCCACCACCCATCCACACGCAACACCCTCCCTCCCCCTCCTCCCTCGCTTCTCTGCAAAACAAACGGGCTCGTCTCCCTTATTAAAATTCCCACACCACCTTTTAGACGGGGAGATGGCAGGGTAACTACCCGAAATCCTGCCACCTCCAACACCCTACCCTCTTTGAAATTGTGCTCCTGCAGGAACACAACATCCACTCTAGATTTATTCAGAAAATTACGAAACCAATCTCTCTTCATACCGCTACATAACCCATTAACATTTACAGACATACACCTAAGGCCTATTAAAGTTTCCACCCCTGCTTCCTCTCATCACTCTTTACAACTCCAGAGCTTGAATTTACGTTCAACACCTTCAGAGTGCTCTCTTTCCCTCCCCCCTTCTTCCGGTGCCTCCTATCATGGCTACCACCACCTACACCACTACCTTCACACTTCACCTCAGTCTGTTTCCCAGGCCTTTGTGCAGGCGTAAGGACGTCATCAGAATCTGATGTAGCCGCCCTCTTTCTCGTGACAGTCATGTTACACATATCTTGGTCAGATGTTACCTCTCGATGAACCTCCACCTCCACCTGAGAATGGTTTAATGAGTCAATGGACGACTCCAAACCACCATCACGTCCCAAATTATCATGTCTCAGACTTTCTGGAAGCGACGATTCTCCAATGACACCACGCTCAGATGTAACATCCCTCTCTGGTGGTGACAACGTCTTCAACACCTCCACCAATTCCTCCTCAATCTCAAGAACCTTCTCTTGTACTTGCTGCTCCTCCTTATCCACAGGAGACGACACCTGATCAGGCAGTTGGGGGCGGGACTCCAACTCACCACCAGTCCTGTGTGCCCGATCCACTATCTCGCTCCACAAAACACCACGCCCTCCATCCGATGTTTGTTCCTCACCTGCCACCTTTGAAGCAGGGGCTGCGACGTCCACCACAGGTCCAGGCACATGTCTTCGCTTGTCACAGGTCGCCGCTATGTGATCATACTCACCACATAGGCGGCACGTACGTCGTTGTCCTGGGTACATTACCATTACCTGCGTCCTGAAATCTTGTAGGTACACATAGGATGGTATTGGGTGCCTCAAAGTCATTTTGAGGTTGAAAGAACCCTCTGGAAAACCAGCATAGGCTCCTGCCGCCCACGTACCATGTTGAGCATAATGCACCGTCCCATACTTCTCAAAAACTTTCCTTATATCCGCCTCGTCCGCCTCAAAGGGAACGTTGCGTAACTTGATCCACGTATAATACCGTGAAACATCTATCATTCTTACAGTGACAGCTGGTGTGACGTTAAGACTCACGTCCTGAAACCTGGTGACTAACGATTCATAAACCGTTGCTGATAGCAGTTTGACGAAAATTCGTTGTCCTCCGTTCAATGCTACACCATACAAGTCACTATCTTGTACTCCATAAGTCTCCCGTATGATCTTTGGCAATAAGACTTGCGCAGAACTGGGCGTTATCGTTCCTTTAAGTAGCTCGATGCCTACAGTATTTATCCTTCGTCTCAGACTAACCGCCATCTTGACGATCACAGTGCACCTAAGTTGTCAGCCGAGGTGTGACAGCACCACTTCACACCACTGCAGCCAGGTAACTGACAAGGGCGCTCGCCTACAAACAACAGAGGGGTGCAGAGCACTACCGTACACTACCGTGGTCAGGCAGCGAATGACAACAGTTAGTTTAATATCTTTATTATGCACCCCGTACCCATCCTGTAGGCGGTAGTCAAAAGATTACAAAGGTACATTATGGGTCCAGGGACTGGACCCCAAATTTATGATAGCTGAACTAGTTACAAAGGTAATGAACTCCAGGTAGATCTGGTCACAATCATTGCAAGATACAAAGGTAATGAATCAGGCATTGTCCTTTTCGCTCTCGGGCCGAGAGGATCTACTGCACAGACGCTCCTCAGTTGCCTGGCTGTGGTGGTGTGTAGTGGTGCTTGTCGCGCCTCTGCCGTCAAACCAGAACTACCATCAGTCAACATGGCTTTCTGTCATAGAGGCAGGATAAACACTGTCGGCATTGAATTTCTCCGAGGGGCAATAACGTCAGTTTCAGCGCAAGTATTACTACCTACGATCATCAGAGAGACGTATGGCATTTTTTTTTTTTATATTTTATTTAAAACATTACAATACAAGGTGGAAATTATATTAAAAGGTACACAAAATAAGTTAAAGCACAAATTCCCAATTTACCCTTACAAAAATTATTACACCAGACAGAAGTGTTCTGACACCCTATCACTCCACACACCATATACACCCAGTTATACCAGAATTATATACGTGTGAAGGCTTAAACTTTTGTCACAATTTCACCTTCCCCCCCTCCCGCAAAATATAACCATCACCAACCTGATTGCATTTTAACTTAACATTAAAGGATACATAATAATTACACTATCATGAGTGATTCAGTAACACCATAGACACAAAAAATGTTAATAACAATATTAACAATGGGATACATGTCTTTACTTAAACACAATGACTCCTCAACCTGGTGAAAGAAAATACACTTCAAAAGATTAATATTCTAAGAGCTTTTAAATCTCTGCACAAAATTCAATTTAAACCAGCAAATAATAGAGCCTACTAGACTGGAGAATACACTAGACCTCATCTTCACTAACAATGATGATCTGATAAGAAATATCACCATATCAAAAACAATATACTCAGATCACAACATAATTGAGGTTCAGACATGTATGCGCGGAGCCCCAGACCGACAAAATGAGATTAGTCACGAGGGAGCATTCACCAAATTCAACTTCAATAACAAAAACAAAGTGGGACCAAGTAAACCAAG
Organism: Cherax quadricarinatus; assembly: GCF_038502225.1. Lineage (NCBI taxonomy): Eukaryota > Metazoa > Arthropoda > Malacostraca > Decapoda > Parastacidae > Cherax > Cherax quadricarinatus. The sequence continues at coordinate 29,980,039 of NC_091329.1, read as the reverse complement.
TCCTAACCGATATAAGCTGGGAAGATATACTAAGCAACACAGACCCCAACTTATGCCTAGAACAGATTAACTTGGTGGCACTCGATGTATGCACAAGACTTATTCCTCTAAGAAAAAGGAGGAGTAGATGTAAAATAGAAAGAGACAGGCGCTCTCTTTACAGGCGACGGAAAAGAATTACAGAGCGGCTAAAAGAGGTCAATATATCTGAAATGCGTAGGGAGACACTGGTCAGAGAAATAGCAAACATCGAACTTAAGCTAAAGGAATCTTATAGAGTCAGGAATCGCGGGAAGAACTAAAAGCCATAAATGAAATCGAAAGAAACCCAAAGTATTTCTTCTCCTATGCCAAATCAAAGTCGAGAACAACGTCCAGTATTGGGCCCTTACTTAAACAAGATGGGTCCTGCACAGATGACAACAACTAAATGAGTGAGCTACTCAAGTCCCAATATGACTCAGTTTTTAGCAAGACGCTAACCAGACTGAGAGTCGAAGATCAAAATGAATTTTTTATGAGAGAGCCACAAAATTTGATTAACACAAGCCTATCCGATGTTATCCTGACGCCAAATGACTTCGAACAGGCGATAAATGACATGCCCATGCACTCTGCCCCAGGGCCAGACTCATGGAACTCCGTGTTCATCAAGAACTGCAAGAAGCCCCTATCACGAGCCTTTACCATCCTATGGAGAGGGAGCATGGACACGGGGGTCGTCCCACAGTTACTAAAAACAACAGACATAGCCCCACTCCACAAAGGGGGCAGTAAAGCAACAGCAAAGAACTACAGACCGATAGCACTAACATCCCATATCATAAAAATCTTTGAAAGAGTCCTAAGAAGCAAGATCACCACCCATCTAGAAACCCATCAGTTACACAACCCAGGGCAACATGGGTTTAGAACAGGTCGCTCCTGTCTGTTTCAACTATTGGATCACTACGACAAGGTCTTAGATGCACTAGAAGAAAAAAAGAATGCAGATGTAATATATACAGACTTTGCAAAAGCCTTCGACAAGTGTGACCATGGCGTAATAGCGCACAAAATGCGTGCTAAAGGAATAACAGGAAAAGTCGGTCGATGGATCTATAATTTCCTCACTAACAGAACACAGAGAGTAGTAGTCAACAGAGTAAAGTCCGAGGCAGGCACGGTGAAAAGCTCTGTTCCACAAGGCACAGTACTCGCTCCCATCTTGTTCCTCATCCTCATATCTGACATAGACAAGGATGTCAGCCACAGCACCGTGTCTTCCTTTGCAGATGACACCCGAATCTGCATGACAGTGTCTTCCATTGCAGACACTGCAAGGCTCCAGGCGGACACCAACCAAATCTTTCAGTGGGCTGCAGAAAACAATATGAAGTTCAACGATGAGAAATTTCAATTACTCAGATATGGTAAACACGAGGAAATTAAATCTTCGTCAGAGTACAAAACAAATTCTGGCCACAAAATAGAGCGAAACACCAACTTCAAAGACCTGGGAGTGATCATGTCGGAGGATCTCACCTTCAAGGACCATAACATTGAATCAATCGCATCTGCTAGAAAAATGACAGGATGGATAATGAGAACCTTCAAAACGAGGGCTGCCAAGCCCATGATGACACTCTTCAGGTCACTTGTTCTATCTAGGCTGGAATATTGCTGCACACTAACAGCACCTTTCAAGGCAGGTGAAATTGCTGACCTAGAAAATGTACAGAGAACCTTTCCGGCGTACATAACGGAGATAGAACACCTCAATTACTGGGAGCGCTTGAGGTTCCTAAACCTGTATTCCCTGGAACGCAGGCGGGAGAGATACATGATTATATACACCTGGAAAATCCTAGAGGGACTAGTACCGAACTTGCACACGAAAATCACTCACTACGAAAGCAAAAGACTTGGCAGACGATGCAACATCCCCCCAATGAAAAGCAGGGGTGTCACTAGCACGTTAAGAGACCATACAATAAGTGTCAGGGGCCCGAGACTGTTCAACTGCCTCCCAGCATACATAAGGGGGATTACCAACAGACCCCTGGCAGTCTTCAAGCTGGCACTGGACAAGCACCTAAAGTCGGTTCCTGATCAGCCGGGCTGTGGCTCGTACGTTGGTTTGCGTGCAGCCAGCAGTAACAGCCTGGTTGATCAGGCTCTGATCCACCAGGAGGCCTGGTCACAGACCGGGCCGCGGGGGCGTTGACCCCCGGAACTCTCTCCAGGTTGCAGCAATGAATGTCAACACCTCCCAAAGGTAACTTATGTGCAATTATCTTAGCATGTAAACCCTATTCATTCAACATAGTATATAAATATAAAAAACTTTATATTATGAAAAACATCACAGAATACAAAGGTATAAAGTATAAAACCCCAGCCATGTAGCGGCTACACGCAAAAAATTCCACATACTTCCCTAACACAGATAAAAAAAAAAAAAAAAACTTTTTGTGACAACTGCACCTAAACACAACTCACATCATATGACTTAAGACTGCTATGTACATAGATAAGAACATAATAATAAATCTAAATTGAATTGATCACAGTTGATAAATCAGCCTTAACATAACAGACGTTAGAGAGTAATTCTCATTGTACAAGTCCAAGTCCAACTTTTATGTAGTCTCATCTTTCTACATACAATAATATGCGTATTATCTACACATTATACAACACATTGGACAAGCAACTGTCCATCACTTCCAACACAACATACTGCCCTACCCTCACTTTGCGCAGTGATGGAGGCAAGGACCCCCCCCCCATTTATACCTTATCCATCATTCACTACTACCTTGAAGGAACATGAGTACTATATGAATAGTGTATAGGCCAGCTCCACAGGTGCTTGCACCCATGGTCCATACATTATTCACTCACGCATCACTCATCCAACACACACGCAAACATTTGTCATGCACGACCAGGAAGGCGACCCTGTTTTCACCCATGACTTCCCTACCACAGCAACACTTTCCAGTCGTACCCTTCCCTCCCTCGTATATTACAAGTATAATAAAACCTGTAACGTAAGTTGCCTATATCCCTCTGAAAAATCCCTCACCCACCTCCTCCCATAAATTTCCTTATTTCTACATACCGTTTTATAGAACGTTACCGCTAACACCCTCCTCGTCACCTCACTAACCTGTTTCCCCCACAATCACCACACTATATATATATAATCTACCATTATGTACCCCACAGCTCTGATGACACTCATCCCAACCCTCCACGTCGAGACTTAATGCCCTCAATACAGAAATTCCTTGACCTCCTATCCTATATATCACCCTATTTAACCACCCCTTGACACTTCTCAGTCCATCACAAAAATATACTACATGAAACGCCGACTCCTCCCCACCACATATCCCGCCCCCCCCCCATCGTCAACCACTCTTCTATCCCATAGAACCACACCCGACGGTAAAATGCTGTGCAGAAAACGATACATTACATCCTGAACACGAGGTTGCAACCTCATCCTACGCAACCTATTCCATATACTTCCCCAAGCATACATGGGGAAAATTCCCTCTACAGGCGCTACAACCCTCCCGGCTAACATTCTACACAACCTACATATTTTGACCTTTGCCGGCTCTCGATCCCACGCCATAGCCCTCAAAACAGTTTCACACTCATGCAACTCTACTCCTGTATACATCCGGTGCAATCTGTTGTGGATCCTGGCCAAACCACCCTCCCCACCCACACCTTCCCTCATCACCTCCCGTTTAATGAAGACACATTTGATCCTCCGCTTTAAGTCCAGCAATCCCAGCCCCCCCTGACTTACAGGTAACATTACCACGTCCCTTTGAATCTAATCACAGCTCGAACCCCACAAAAATTTAAAAATCCTCCTAAGTATGTTTGTTATTGCCGGCCCAGTTAATGGGAACACAGCTGCCACGTGCCATACTTTGCTATACAGTAAGATGTTAATAACAATGGCACGCTGCACAAGGGTCAAATGATAAGGTCGCAATGCACCCAAGCATCCCTGAATCCTGACTACCATCCTAATCGAGTTTTCCATGCGTGCCACAGTTAGATCGTCTGCATAGATAAGACCATAAATTTTTAACAAATTCCTCCACACAACTGCACTACCCCACTCAACCCTTCCCGCCCAAGCTCCTAACCACATGACCATGGATTTATCTGAATTCACCCTCATACCGGTTGCCCCTGCGAACATTTGTACCACCCCATCTGTGTCCATTGACATCCCCTCCCTGATCAGAACAGTTGTATCATCCACATACCCTATTAAAACTAGCCAAACCCTCGCAACCCCACTCCCTGGACCCTCTACGCTACACATACGGTGCTCCACCAATCTATAAAAGGGGTCCTGTATGCACGCAAACAATAATTGTGACATAGGACACCCCTGCCTAAGTCCCCTACCCATTACAATCTTCCCACCCAATCGACCATTAACCTGTACCCTTGCTTTTGCACCTCAATACAACGCCTCTACCCAACCCACTATTTCTTCCCCAAACCCCTGTCCCCTGAGGATGGCTCTCAATGCTTTCCGATCCACTCGATCATGTGCCCCTTGCTAATCGAGTGCCACCAAACCTCTCCCCCTCCCCCCCTTTTGCCTCCACAAAATCCCTAATCAACCCATGCCCCTCCACCACAGACCTCCCTGGCAAACCAAACTGAGTTTTCGATACTACCTGCCCCACCACAAACTTAAACCGATTCCCCAAAACCTTAGCAAACAACTTGTAATCCGCGCATAACAATGAGATCGCCCAGTAATCCCAAAGTGTATGCTGCCCCTTACCCTTCGGTACCAAGACAATGACAGCCATTGCCTGCTTCTCTCCAAGCTCACCTCTCTCCTTCATGCAATTTAATAACCTAACCAAAAAATGCCTCATTAGCTCCCAATGCTGCTGATAAAACTCTGCTGGGAGTCCATCAATTCCCGGTGCTTTTCCCTTTTGCATTCCACTTAAAGCCCTCCATTTTCCCCCTCAGTTATTTTCCCATTCAGTGCATCCCAATCACTGTTATGCAACTGACATACCACACTCCCACACACCTGTTCTAGAACCCCATCCTCTACCCCTTCTCGTTGCCAGTACTTCTCATACCACTTATCCGCAAATGCCCCCATTCCTTCCATAGCTTGTATGACCTGCCCCTCCCTGTACCCACTATCGACTCATGAACCTCCAACCATGGAATAGCCTTTGCCTGCTGTCTTTGTTTTTGCCTATGCAATACGCACGATGAAGGTCTATCGCCCCATAACACCTCTTCCACCCCCGCCTGTACCTGCACCGCTTGGAACCTCTCATCCTGTACCTCACGCAGCCTCCCTTTAATTGCCATAATATCATCCATAGGATAAGTGCCCTCCACCGCCCCCCTCACATAACAACCCCGTAACCTATCCACCAAACAGTTCGCAAGCCCATATTTTAAAGTATTGATACGTTTCCCTTCCCTTACGTAATATTGCTTAATCCGTTCCTTAGCCATGCCATCCCACCACATCACCTCATCCTCTACCCCATTTACCTCTGCACGTAACCCCTCCCACAGCGTTGCAAATCCCTCTACCCCCTCCTCATCGCCTAACACACTTGTATTTAACTTCCAATATCCCCTAGATATACCTGCTAGTGACTCCCACCCCACCTCTGCTACTACCGCCCGATGATCCGAATAAGCTACTTCTATTGTACGGAAAAATGTCAACCAAACCCCTTGAGATATATACAGCCTATCCAACCTAGCCGCGTAACCCCTTCTTACAAAAGTGTGCTCTACCTCCCATGCCCCTCCTCCAACCGCATCCCGCAACTAAATATCCCTCAAGAGATCTCGCAAGGCCGCCGACACGTGCCCTACCCCTTTTGGTTCTACGTCAGCCCTCCTAATAACGCAGTTCCAGTCCCCACCAACGATGGCCACTGCAGGTAAATCACGTAAGAAGAAAACTAGTTCTTCACATACAAAATCCCTTTTTACTCTCACATCATTTTCTGCTGGTGCATACACACTTACAAAGGATACCCTCTGCCCCATCCACCACCTGTCCATGCGCAATACACTCCCCCCTCCCCCCTCACTTCTTAGCAACACAAACGGGATCACCTCCCCACACCACCTTTCAGACGTGCAGATGGCAGAGTCATGACCTGAAACTCCGCCACCTCGAGATCTCTTCCCTCCTTGAAATTGTGTTCTTGCAGGAACACTACATCCACCCTATATTTACACAGAAACATTCGAAACCATTCCCTCTTCACACTATTACACAGTCCATTTACGTTCACAGTCATAAACCTAAGGCCTCTTTGTAGTTTCCAACCCTTCCTCCTCTCTTCATTCATCCCAGGGCCGCCTGCCCCAGAGCCAGCACAAGGCCTCACACCATTAACCCCCCTTTCTTGTGATGCCTCTTATCCTGACTACCTCGACAGTGCTTTTCCTTCCTCCCAGACCTATGCGCCGGCGACAGGACATCATCTGAGTCTGACGCCGCCGCTCTCTTCCTCGTGATGCCATCCACTTCCATGTTATCTTCTGAGGTTCCCTCACTATATGCCTCAACCTCCACCATGCGTCGTTCCACAGCACACGGCGACATCTCACGCTTAATAGTTGGCCCGTCAACCCTGCTATGGTTTTTATCATTACATTCCTCTACAGGCAACGCCATACCTATCACCAGCTCAGGAACAACATCCTCTGCAGGTGGCATCAATGTCCTCAACACTTCCTGAAGCTCTTCCTCGAGAGCCTGTACC